>NW_027500225.1:0-88935 GCF_021521415.1 Bidens hawaiensis
TATTGCCAATGGGGTATGTTCACTTAGACGGAGAAAAAACTGAGTAGTGTTGAACCGCTGAATCGGATCAGAATTCAGTCTTCGTGACCTCCATACATATTTTATGACCCTAAGAAAGAATCGGATCATAATTATATCCTGACGCCACCCCTCGGCCCGTTCGAAATTTGACCAGTATTGCCAAAGGGGTATGTTTTTCTTATCCGGAGAAAAATCTGATTATGGGTCGAACAACTGAATCGGATCAATAATTCGGTCTTGGTGACCTCCATACAATATTTTATGACCCTACGAAAGAATCGGATCTTTAATATGCCCTATAGCCACCCCGCGGCCTGTTCGTAATTTTACCAGTATTGCGAGAGTGGTATGTTCTCTGTTTCGGAAAAAAACTGAGTATGGGTCGAACCACTGAATCGATCAGAAATTCTGTATTGTGACCTCCGTACAATATTTTATGAACCTACGAAAGAATCGGATCAATAATTATGCCTGAAGCCACCCCTCGGCCCTTCGAAATTTTGTAAGTATTGCCAAAGGGGTGTGTTCATTGATCCGGATAAAAAACTGAGTATGGGTCGAAGCACTTAATCGAATCAGAAATTCACTCTTGGTGACCTCAATAAAATATTTTTGACCTTACGAAAGAATCGGATCAATAATTATGCCCTGACGCCACCACCCGCGGCACGTCCAGAATTTTGCCAGTATTGCCAAAGGGGTACGTTCACTGATCCGGAGAAAAAACTGAGTATGGGTTGAACTGCAGAATCGGATCAGAAATTCGATCTTGGTGACCTCCATTCATATTTTATGTACTTACGAAAGAATCGGATCAATAATTTTGCCCTGACGCCACCACTCGGCCCGTTCGAAATTTTGCCAGTATTGCCAAAGGGGTATGTTCACTTAGACGAGAAAAAACTGAGTTTGGGTTGAACCATTGAATCGGATCAAAAATTCGATCTTGTGACCTCCATACAATATTTTATGACCCTAAGAAAGAATCGGATCAATAATTTTGCCCTGACGCCACCCCTCGACCCGTTCGAAATTTTTCCAGTATTGCCAAAGGGGTATGTTCACTGATCCGGAGAAAAAACTGAGTTTGGGTTGAACCATTGAATCGGATCAGAAATTCGATATTGGTGACCTCCATACAACGTAAATTTTGCCATATTGCAAAGTGGGTATGTTCACTGAACCCGAGAAAAACTGAGTATGGGTCGAACCACTGAATGTAACATCTTAAAATTTATAATGTTGAATAAAGAAAGTTACGTTTAGTGATTTCGCGTTATTAATTAATTATGTTGGTGCATAATGTCAGTAGTTCATAGTCTAGTGTCTGTAATCGAGTCTGTAATGATTAATTATGTTTTATATGTCTTAAGCGAAGTTACTAACAAGTTTGCTGTTTAGGCGAACTTGTTAGTCAAGCGAAGTTATGGACAACTTCGCCCAAACATGCCAGGCGAAGTTGTCGTGTATTTATATTCCTAGGTTACGGTTTGTTTAAGAGTTCGTGTGATCATTATCGAAGTTACGAGAGCTGTAACGTGAGGACGAGAGTTCGTGTCTGTAATAGTGATATTGTATCACGTGTTTTGGTTATAATATAACGTGTTTGTTTATCGTATCGTGTTTGATCTATTCGTGTCTTCTACGCTCGTAACGACCTACGCAGGGATTCCACACCTACGTAGATCGAGATATCTCGTGTTGATCCATCCAGGGAACCTACAAATTAATATCGAGTAAAGAACGGATCATGGATTTAGATTAATTGAGATGGGCTAAATAAGAATGGGCTCTAGGTCCATGGGCTTTAAGGGATATAAATATCCCCTAAACCAACCTAAAACCCTAAACCCTCATTTCATTTCCATCATAATCTCTACACACTCCAAAACACACACACCACACACCGCCATATACGGCCGGCGGCCGAGGGAGAGAAACGAGCAAGATCCGAGAGAGAGTAAACGATTAGTTGGGATTAAACAAGTTAAACGAGATCCAAACGAGCACAAAAGGTATGTTCTTGACCTTTAAAGTTTATGTTTTATTGAATGTCCTTAAGCTTTGCTTTATAGTATATACGGGATATATATACGAACGAAATGGTTAGGGAACGTTAGGGGGTGATGCCGAACCATAACAAGGGTATTAAAATCGCCAAAATGCGTGATAAAAACCAAACCCGTAGCGAACTGGGCAACTTCGCCTGCGAACTGGGTAACTTCGCCTGCAAAAGCTTAACTTCGCCTTCAAAGCTTAACTTCGCCTACGGCCAAGTTCGCCTAATTGATAACTTCGCCTACGGCCAAGTTCGCCTAACTGATAACTTCGCCTAAAGCTAAGTTCGCCTAAGGTTTAACTTCGCCTAAAGCTAAGTTCGCCTAAGGTTTAACTTCGCCTAAAGCTAAGTTCGCTTAAGGTTTAACTTCGCCTAAAGCTAAGTTCGCCTAAGGTTTAACTTCGCCTAAAGTCAAGTTCGATTAGAAAATAAATTAAAAACCTAATGGAAAATGTGTTAAGACAGCTCGACCCCAGCCAGGGCTCTGCCCCTTGGACCCTGCTAGGGGTTGCCGCCCCTAGACCCCGCTGCCAGGGGCGCTGCCCCCGGACCCCCGTTCGTTGTGGGTCATATAAGATAGAAATACAACATGAGTAGTAGTAGTTAATTGATACGTGTAAATATTATACAGTTAGCCGTGCACAGCTCAAGAAGGGAATAACTATTAACGGAGGGCGTAACAGATTCAGGTGAGATTCTAGCCCCATTCCTTGTTATGTTTTCGGGGCTGTGTGCATACTCGATGTGTTTGTTAATACATTTATCCTAAGTTATAAGTGTATGCCATATGTGATATATGTGATGGATATGAATGATTGCTTGTCGGTACGCGAACGATTTTCGGATATTGCGCGTACTGTCAGGTTAAAAATAAAGGTACGAATATTATATATCGAAGATGTATGAACATTACAAATGAATACTTGTCAGGGCGTGAACGATCTTCGGATATTGCACGTATCGACAAGGGGTATGGTTGTTAAATGAATGATGTAAAGAACGCTTAGAGTGTTCTTATGCTATAATGTAATTATTGTATATGTGAAGTATGTGTATACAGGTACACGAATGGTATGTGACTTCTACGTTCGCCATAGTAAGTTAGGATGGCAAATCCCTCTAGCTTCTTTCGGACATAGACTCGGCTGGTGATGGCGTAGTTAAGGACTGCGGGCCTTATACGTAATGTAGATGATAGATGTAAACGTAGATAGGGACGGTGGGCTTATACGTGTTATAGATGATAGATGAGAACGTAGTTAAGGACTGTGGACCTTATACGTACTTCAGATAGGCATCAGCATAGGAAAGGACTGTGGACCTTATACGTGCTGTATTTGTGTTGTGGTAGCATAGGGGAGGACTGCGGACCTCGTACGTGCTATGAATTAGGTTGCAACATAGGGAAGGACTGTGGACCTTGTACGTGTTGTGGATGTAGGATGGTATAGGGAAGGACTGCGGACCTTGCACGTACCCTAAACGGTGAACATAGGTAAGGACTCCCGACCTTTTACGTGTTCACGACCTTGAGTACAGGTATAGACGGCGGACTATGAACGTACTCTCAGTAGACTGAGGTTAGTGATGTAGATATGTATGTATGTATGGTAGTAAGTATGTATGTAGAACAGAAGGGTAACTAGTTAAGTATGGATATGTATCTTCGGATATGTATGTATGTGTACGTATTGTATGGCGTCCGATTAACTAGAACTCACTCAGCGTAGCTGACTTTTAGTATACACGCAGGTGAGTAGAATGAGACAGCTAGCTTGAGCGGGCACATGGTGGGCGAATAGGAGACTGGCACCTGAAGACTCAAGATGTTTTAATGTAATTGACGTTTATTTTGAAAGACAAGAATGTTTAATTAAGGCAAGTTTTGGATTGCTGTAACGTTTCATGAAAGTTTTTATATCCCGCGAAAGTTTTAATGAACTCTGATTTGTAAGAACTGTGTTTATGAGTAAATCCGACGCTAAAGTAAGACTACCGGGTTCGGGGCCTTACACTGAATCGGATCAATAATTCGGTCTTGGTGACCTCCATACAATAATTTATGACCCTACGAAAGAATCGGATCAATAATTATGCCCTATAGCCACACCGCGGCCCGTTAGAAATTTTACCAGTATTCCTAGAGGGGTATGTTCACTATTCCGAAAAAAAACTGAGTATGGGTCGAACCACTGAATCGGATCAGAAATTCGGTCTTGGGACCTCTGTACAATATTTTATGACCCTACGAAAGAATCGGATCAATAATTATACCCTGACGCCACCCCTCGGCCCGTTCGAAATTTTGTCAGTATTGCCAAAGGGGTATGTTCATTGATCCGGATAAAAAACTGAGTATGGGTCGAACCACTTAATCGATCAGAAATTCGCTCTTGGTGACCTCAATAAAATATTTTTTGACTTACGAAAGAATCGGATCAATAGTTATGCCCTGAAACAACCCCGCGGCACGTTTGGAATTTGCAAATATTGCCAAAAGGGTATGTTCACTGATCCGGAGAAAAACCTGAGTACGGGTTGAACCGCTGAATCGGATAAGAAATTCGATCTTGGTGACCTCCATACAATATTTTATGACCCTAAGAAAGAATCGGATCAATAATTTTGCCTTGACGCCACCCATCGACCCGTTCGAAATTTTGCTATATTGCCAAAGGGGGTATGTTCACTGAACCGGAGAAAAAACTTAGTATGGGTTGAACCACTGACTCGGATAAGAAATTCGGTATTGTTGACCACCATACAATATTTTATGACACTACGAAATAATCGGATCAATAATTATGCCCAGACGCAACCCCTCGGCCAGTTCGAAATTTTTCCAGTATTGCCAAAGGGGTATGTTCATTGATCCGGAGAAATAACTGAGTATAGAGGTGGTCAAAAAAACCGTCCTCGAACCGGTTTGCCGGTTTAAACCAGTATTCTAGAGGGGTATGTTCACTATTCCGAAAAAAAACTGAGTATGGGTTGAACCGCTGAATCGGATCAGAAATTTGATCTTGGTGACCTCCATACAATATTTTATGACCATAAGAAAGAATCGGATCAATAATTATGCCTTGACGCCACCCCTCGGCCTGTTCAAAATTTTGTCAGTATTGCCAAAGGGGTATGTTCATTGATCCGGATAAAAACTGAGTATGGGTCGAACCACTTAATCGGATCAGAAATTCACTCTTGGTGACCTCAATAAAATATTTGTTGACCTTACGAAAGAATCGGATCAATAATTATGCCCTGACGCCACCCCCGCGGCACGTTCGAAATTTTGCCTGTATTGCCAAAGGGGTACGTTCACTGATCCGGAGAAAAAACTGAGTATGGGTTGTATCGCAGAATCGGATCAGAAATTCGATCTTGGTGACCTCCATACAATATTTTATGACCTTACGAAAGAATCGGATCAATAATTTTGCCCTGACGCCACCCCTCGGCCCGTTCGAAATTTTGTCAGTATTGCCAAAGTGATATGTTCATTTAGACGGATAAAAAACTGAGTATGGGTTGAACCACTTACTCGGATCAGAAATTCGGTATTGTTGACCACCATATAATATTTTATGACACTACGAAATAATCGGATCAATAATTATGCCCTGACGCAACCCCTCGGCCAGTTCGAAATTTTGCCAGTATTGCCAAATGGGTATGTTCACTGATCCGGAGAAAAAACTGAGTTTGGGTTGAACCACTAACTCGGATCAGAAATTCGGTATTGTTGGCCACCATACAATATTTTATGACACTACGAAATAATCGGATCAATAATTATGCCCTGACGCAACCCCTCGGCCAGTTCGAAATTTTGCCAGTATTGCTAAAGGGGTATGTTCATTGATCCGGAGAAAAAACTGAGTATGGGTTGAACCGTTGAATTGGATCAGAAATTCGATCTTGATGACCTCCATACAATATTTTATGACCCTAAGAAAGAATCGGATCAATAATTATGCCCTGAAGCCACCCTCGGCCCCGTTCGAAATTTTGCCAGTATTGCTAGAGGGGTATGTTCACTGTTCCGAAAAAAACTGAGTATGGGTCAAACCACTGAATCGGATCAGAAATTCGGTCTTGGTGACCTCCATTCATATTTTATGACCCTAAGAAAGAATCGGATCAATAATTACGTCCTAACGCCACCCCTCGGCGCGTTTGAAATTTTGCCAGTATTGCCAGAGGGGTATGTTCACTGATCCGGAGAAAAAACTGAGTTTGGGTTGAACCGCTGAATCGGATCAGAAATTCGATCTTGGTGACCTCCATACAATATTTTATAACCCTAAGAAAGAATCGGATCAATAATTATGCCATATAGCCACCCCGCGGCCCGTTCGAAATTTTAACAGTATTGCTAGAGGGGTATGTTCACTGTTCCGAAAAAAACTGAGTATGGGTCGAACCACTGAATCGGATCAGAAATTCGGTCTTGGTGACCTCCATTCAATATTTTATGACCCTAAGAAAGAATCGGATCAATAATTATGCCCTGACTCAACCCCTCGGCCAGTTCGAAATTTTGTCAGTATTGCAAAGGGGTATGTTTACTTATCCGGAGAAATATCTTATTATGGGTCGAACCACTGAATCGGATAAATAATTCGGTCTTGGTGACCTCCATACAATATTTTATGTCCCTACGAAAGAATCGGATCAATAATTATGCCCTATAGCCACCCCGCGACCCGTTCGAAATTTTACCAGTATTACTAGAGGGGTATGTTCACTATTTCGAAAAAAACTGAGTATGGGTCGAACCACTGAATCGGATCAGAAATTTGGTCTTATGACCTCCGTACAATATTTTATGACCCTACGAATGAATCGGATCAATAATTATGCCCTGACACCACCCCTCGGCCCGTTCAAAATTTAGTCAGTATTGCCAAATGGGTATGTTCGTTGATCCGTTTAAAAAACTGAGTATGGGTCGAACCACTTAATCGGAACAGAAATTCGCTCTTGGTGACCTCAATAAAATATTTTTTCACCTTACGAAAGAATCGGATCAATAGTTATGCCCTGACGCCACCCGCGCGCACGTTTGGAATTTTGCAAATATTGCCAAAAAGGTATGTTCACCGATCCGGAGAAAAACTAAGTATGGGTTGAATCGCTGAATCGGATCAGAAATTCGATCTTGGTGACCTCCATACAATATTTTATGATCTTACGAAAGAATCGGATCAATAATTTTTCCCTGACGCCCCCACCTCGGCCCGATCGAAATTTTGCCAGTATTGCCAAGAGATATGTTCACTTAGACGGAGAAAAAACTGAGTATGGGTTGAACCACTGACTCGGATCAGAAATTCGGTATTGTTGATCGCCATATAATATTTTATGACACTACGAAATAATCGGATTAATAATTATGCCCTGACGCAACCCCTCGGCCAGTTCGAAACTTTGCCAGTATTGCCAAAGAGGTATGTTCATTGATCCGAGAAAAAACTGAGTGTGGGTTGAACCGCTGAATCGGATCAGAAATTCGATCTTGGTGACCTCCATACAATATTTTATGACCCTAAAAAAGAATCGGATCAATAATTATGCCCTGACGCCACCCCTCGGCCCATTCGAAATTATGCATGTATTGCCAAAGGGGTATGTTCACTTATCCGGAGAAAAAACTGATTATGGGTCGAACCACTGAATCGGATCAATAATTCGGTCTTGGTGACCTCCATACAATATTTTATGACCATACGAAAGAATCGGATCAATAATTATGCCCAATAGCCACTCCGCGGCCCGTTCAAAATTTTACCAGTATTGCCAAAGGGGTATGTTCACTGTCCGAAAAAAAACTGAGTATGGGTCGAACCACTGAATCGGATCAGAAATTCGGTCTTGGTGACCTCCATACAATATTTTATGACCCTACGAAAGAATCGAATCAATAATTATATTCAAACGCCACCCCTCGGCCCGTTCGAAATTTTTCCAGTATCGCCAAAGTGGTATGGTCACTAATCCGGAGAAAAAACTGATTATGGGTCAATAAAATATTTGTTGACCTTACGAAAGAATCGGATCAATAATTATGCCCTAACGCCACCCCGCGACACATTTGGAATTTTGCAAGTATTGCCAAATGGGTATGTTCACGGATCCGGAGAAAAAACTGAGTACGGGTTGAACCGCTGAATCGGATCAGAAATTCGATCTTGGTGACCTCCATACAATATTTTATGACCTTACGAAAGAATCAGATCAATAATTTTGCCTTGACGCCACCCCTCGACCCGTTCGAAATTTTTCCATATTGCCAAAGGGGGTATGTTCACTGAACCGAGGAAAAAACTGAGTATGGGTTGAACCACTGACTCGGATCAGAAATTCGGTATTATTGACCACCATACAATATTTTATGACACTACAAAATAATCGGATCAATAATTATACCTTGACGCAACCCCTCGGCCAGTTCGAAATTTTGCCAGTATTGCCAAAGGGGTATGTTCTTTGATCCGGAGAAAAAACTGAGTATGGGTTGAACCGCTGAATCGGATCAGAAATTCGATCTTGGTGACCTCCATAAAATATTTTATGACCCTAAGAAAAAATCGGAACAATAATTATGCCCTGACACCACCCCTCGGCCTGTTCGAAATTTTGTCAGTATTGCCAAAGGGGTATGTTCATTGATCCGGATAAAAAACTGAGTATGGGTCGAACCACTTAATCGGATCAGAAATTCGCTCTTGGTGACCTCAATAAAATATTTTTTGACTTACGAAAGAATCGGATCAATAGTTATGCCCTGACGCCACCCCACGGCACGTTTGGAATTTTGCAAATATTGCCAAAAGGGTAAGTTCACTGATCCGAGAAAAACCTGAGTACGGGTTGAACCGCTGAATCGGATAAGAAATTCGATCTTGGTGACCTCCATACAATATTTTATGACCCTAAGAAAGAATCGGATCAATAATTTTGCCTTGACGCCACCCCTCGACCCGTTCGAAATTTTGCTATATTTCCAAAGGGGGTATGTTCTCAGAACCGGAGAAAAAACTTAGTATGGGTTGAACCACTGACTCGGATCAGAAATTCGGTATTGTTGACCATCATACAATATTTTATGACACTACGAAATAATCGGATCAATAATTATGCCCTAACACAACCCCTCGGCCAGTTCGAAATTTTGCCAGTATTGCCAAAGGGGTATGTTCATTGATCCGGAGAAATAACTGAGTATGGGTTGAACCGCTGAATCGGATCAGAAATTGGATATTCGTGACCTCCATACAATATTTTATGACCATAAGAAAGAATCGGATCAATAATTATGCCCTGACGCCACCCCTCGGCCTGTTCGAAATTTTGTCAGTATTGCCAAAGGGGTATGTTCATTGATCCGGATAAAAAACTGAGTATGGATCGAAGCACTTAATCGGATCAGAAATTCACTCTTGGTGACCTCAATAAAATATTTGTTGACCTTACGAAATAATCGGATCAATAATTATGCCCTGACGCCACCCCGCAGCACGTTCGAAATTTTGTCAGTATTGCCAAAGGGGTACGTTCATTGATCCGGATAAAAAACTGAGTACGGGTCGAAACACTTAATCGGATCAGAAATTCACTCTTGGTGACCTCAATAAAATATTAGTTGAACTTACGAAAGAATCGGATCAATAATTATGCCCCGACGCCACCCCGCGGCCCGTTCGAAATTTTACCAGTATTGCTAGAGGGGTATGTTCACTGTTCCGAAAAAAAACTGAGTATGGGTCGAACCACTAAATCGGATCAGAAATTCGGTCTTGGTGACCTCCATACAATATTTTATGACCCTAAGAAAGAATCGGATCAATAATTATGTCCTGACGCCACCCCTCGGCCAGTTCGAAATTTTGCCCGTATTGCCAAAGGGGTATGTTCACTGATCCGGAGAAAAAACTGAGTTTGGGTTGAACCGCTGACTCGAATCAGAAATTCGATAATGTTGACCACCATAAAATATTTTATGACACTAAGAAATAATCGGATCATTAATTATGCCCTGACGCAACCCCTCGGCCAGTTCGAAATTTTGCCAGTATTGCCAAAGGGGGTTGTTCACTGATCCGGAGAAAAAACTGAGGATGGGTTGAACCGCTGAATCGGATCAGAAATTCAATCTTGGTGACCTCCATATAATATTTTATGACCATAAGAAAGAATCGGATCAATAATTATGCCTAGACGCCACCCCTCGGCCCGTTCGAAATTTTGCCAGTATTGCTAGAGGGGTATGTTCACTTATCCGGAGAAAAAACTGATTATGGGTCGAACCACAGAATCGGATCAATAATTCGGTCTTGGTGACCTCCATACAATATTTTATGACCCTTCGAAAGAATTGGATCAATAATTATGCCCTATAGCCACCCCGCGGCCGTTCGAAATTTTACAAATATTGCCAAAGGGGTATGTTCACTGTTCCGAAAAAAACTGAGTATGGGTCGAACCACTGAATCGGATCAAAAATTCGGTCTTGGTGACCTCCATACAATATTTTATGACCCTACGAAAGAATCGGATCAATAATTATATCCTAACTCCACCCCTCGGCCCGTTCGAAATTTTTCCAGTATCGCCATAGTGGTAAGGTCACTAATCCGGAGAAAAAACTAATTATGGGTCAATAAAATATTTTTTGACATTACGAAAGAATCGGATCAATAATTATGCCCTGACGCCACCCCGCGGCACGTTTGGAATTTTGCAAGTATTGTCAAAAGGGTATGTTCACTGATCCGGAGAAAAACCTGAGTACGGGTTGAACCGCTGAATCGGATCAGAAATTCGATCTTGGTGACCTCCATACAATATTTTATGACCTTACGAAAGAATCGGATCAATAATTTTGCCTTGACGCCACCCCTCAACCCGTTCGAAATTTTGCCATATTGTCAAAGGGGGTATGTTCACTGAACCGGAGAAAAAACTGAGTATGGGTTGAACCACTGACTCGGATCAGAAATTCGGTATTGTTGATCACCATACAATATTTTATGACGCTACAAAGTAATCGGATCAATATTTATGCCCTGACGCAACCCCTCGGCCAGTTCGACATTTTGCCAGTATTGCCAAAGGGGTTCATTGATCCAGAGAAAAAACTGAGAATGTGTTGAACCATTGAATCGGATCAGAAATTTGATCTTGATGACCTCCATACAATATTTTATGACCCTAAGAAAGAATCGGATCAATAATTATGCCCTGACGCCACCCCTCGGCCTTTTCGAAATTTTGTCAGTATTGCCAAAGGGGTATGTTCATTGATCCGGATAAAAAACTGAATATGGGTCGAAGCACTTAATCGGATCAGAAATTCACTCTTGGTGACCTCCATACAATATTTTATGAACCTACGAAAGAATCGGATCAATAATTATGCCCTATAGCTACCCCGCGGCCCGTTAGAAATTTTACCAGTATTGCCAAAGGGGTATGTTTACTGTTCCGAAAAAAAACTGAGTATGGGTCGAACCACTGAATCGGATCAGAAATTCGGTCTTGGTGACCTCCATAAAATATTTTATGACCCTACGAAAGAATCGGATAAATAATTTTGCCCTGACGCCACCCCTCGGCCCGTTCTAAATTTTGCCAGTATTGCCAAAGGGGTTTGTTCACTGATAAGGAGAAAAAACTGAGTATTGGTTAAACCGCTGAATCGGATCAGAAATTCGGGATTGGTGACCTCCACACAATATTTTATGACTCTACAAAAGAATCGGACAATAATTTTACCCTGAAGCCACCCCTCGGCTTGTTCGGAATTTTGCTTGTATTGCCAAAAGGGTAAGTTCACTGAGCCAGAGAAAAAACTGAGTATGTGTCGAACCACTGAATCGGATTAGAAATTCGGTATTTTTGACCTCCATACAATAATTTATGACCCTACGAAAGAATCGGATCAATAATTATATCCTAACGCCACCCCTCGGCTCGTTCGAAATTTTTCCAGTATCGCCAAAGTGGTATGGTCACTAATCCGGAGAAAAAACTGATTATGTGTCGAACCACTGAATCGGATCAGAAATTCGGTATTGGTGACCTCCATACAATATTTTATGACCCTATGAAAAAATCTGGTCAATAATTATACCCTGACTCCACCCCTCGGCCCGTTCGAAATTTTGTCAGTATCGCCAAAGTGGTATGGTCACTGATCCGGAGAAAAAATTTATTATGGATCAAACCACTTAATCGGATTAGAAAATTTGGTCTTGGTGACCTCCATACAATATTTTATAACCCTACGAAAGAATCGGATCAATAATTATGCCCTATATCCACCCCGCGGCCCGTTCGAAATTTTGCCAGTATTGCCAAAGGGGTATGTTCACTAATCCGAAGAAAAAACTGAGTATGGGTCGAACCACTGAATCGGATTCGAAATTCTGTCTTGTTGACCTCCATACAATATTTGATAGCCCTACGAAAGAATCGGATCAATAATTATGCCCTATAGCCACACCATGGCCAGTTCGAAATTTTGCCACTATTGCCAAAGGGGTATGTTCACTGATCCGGAGTAAAAACTGAGTATGGGTCGAACCACTGAATCGGATCAGAAATTCGGTCTTGTTGACCTCCATACAATATTTTATGACCCTACGAAAGAATCGGATAACAAATTATGCCCTATAGCCACCCCGCGGCCCGTTCAAAATTTTGCAAGTATTGCCAAAGGGGTATGTTCACTGATCCGAAGAAATAACAGAGTAAGGGTTGAACCGCAAAATCGGATCAGAAATTCTGTCTTGGTGACCTCCGTACAATATTTTATGACTCTACGAAAGAATCGGAACAATAATTTTGCCCTGACGCAGCCCCTCGCCCCGTTCGAATTTTTGCCAGTATTTCCAAAGAGGTATGTTCACTTAGCCGTAGAAAAACTGAGTATGGGTCGAACCACTGAATCGGATTAGAAATTCGGTATTGTTGACCTCCATACAATATTTAATGACCCTACGAAATAATCGGATCAATAATTATGCCCTGACGCCACCACTTGGCCCGTTCGAAATTTTGCTAGTATTGTCAAAAGGGTCTGTTCACTGATCGGGAGAAAAAACTTAGTATGGTTCGAACCGCTGAATCGGATCAGAAATTCGATCTTGGTGACCTCCTTACAATATTTTATGACCCTACGAAAGAATCGGATAAATAATTATGCCTTATTGCCACCTCTCGGCCCGTTCGAAATTTTACCAGTATTGCCAGAGCGGTATGTTCACTAATCCGGAAAAAAACTGAGTATGGGTCGAATCACTGAATCGGATCAGAAATTCGGTCTTGTTGACCTCCATGCAATATTTTATGACCCTACGAAAGAATCGGATAACAAATTATGCCCAATAGCCACCCCGCGGCCCGTTCAAAATTTTACAAGTATTGCCAAAGGGGTATGTTCACTGATCCGAAGAAATAACTGAGTAAGGGTTGAACCGTTAAATCGGATCAGAAATTTTGTCTTGGTGACCTCCGTACAATATATTATGACTCTACAAAAGAATCGGAACAATAATTTTTCCCTGACGCCGCCCCTCGGCCCGTTCGACTTTTTGCTAGTATTTCCAAAGAGGTATGTTCACTTAGCCATAGAAAAAACTAAGTATGGGACGAACCACTGAATCGAATCAGAAGATCAGACTTGGTGACCTCCATACAATATTTTATGACCACGAAAGAATCGGATAACAAATTATGCCCTATAGCCACCCCGCGGCCCGTTCAAAATTTTGCAAGTATTGCCAATGGGGTATGTTCACTGATCTGAAGAAATAACTGAGTATGGGTTGAACCGCTAAATCGGATCAGAAATTCTGTCTTGGTGACCTCCGTACAATATTTTATGACTCTACGAAAGAATCGGAACAATAATTTTGCCCTAACGCCGCCCCTCGGCCCGTTCGAATTTTTGCCAGTATTTCCAAAGAGGTATGTTCACTTAGCCGTAGAAAAAACTAAGTATGGGTCGAAACACTGAATCGAATCAGAAGTTCGTACTTGGTGACCTCCATACAATATTTTATGACCCTATGAAAGAATAGGATCAATAATTATGCCCTGAATCCACCCCTCGGCCCGTTCGAAATTTTGCTAGTATCGCCAAAGTGGTATGATCACTGATCCGGAGAAAAATTGATTATGGGTCGAACCACTGAATCGGATCAGAAATTCTGTCTTGGTAACCTCCTAATAATATTTTATGACTCAACGAAAGAATCGGACAATATTTTTGCCCTAACGCCACCCCTCGGCCTGTTCAGATTTTTTCCTGTATTGCCAAAGGGGTATGTTCACTGAGCCGGAGAAAAAACTGAGTATGGGTCGAACCACTGAATCGGATTAGAAATTCGGTATTGTTGACCTCCATACAATATTTAATGACCCTACGAAATAATCGGATCAATAATTATGCCCTGACGCCACCCCTCGGCCCGTTCGAAATTTTGCCAGTACTGCCTAAGGGGTATTTTCACTTATCCTGAGAAAAAACTGATTACGGGTCGAACCTCTGAATCGGATCAACAATTCGGTCTTGGTGACCTCCATACAATATTTTATGACCCTACGAAAGAATCGGATTAATAATTATGCCCTCTAGCCACCCCTCGGCCCGTTCTAAATTTTGCCAGTATTGCCAAAGGGGTTTGTTCACTGATAAGGAGAAAAAACTGATTACTGGTTGAACCGCTGAATCGGATCAGAAATTTATGATTGGTGACCTCCACACAATATTTTATGACTCTACAAAAGAATCGGACAATAATTTTGCCCTGAAGCCACCCCTCGGCTTGTTCGGAATTTTGCTTGTATTGCCAAAGGTGTAAGTTCACTAAGCCGGAGAAAAAACTGTGTATGGGTCGAACCACTGAATCGGATTAGAAATTCGGTATTGTTGACCTCCATACAATAATTTATGACCCTACTAAAGAATCGGATCAATAATTATGTCCTAACGCCACACCTCGGCCCATTCGAAATTTTTCCAGTATCGCCAAAGTGGTATGGTCACTAATCCGGAGAAAAAACTGATTATGGGTCAATAAAATATTTGTTGACCTTACGAAAGAATCGGATCAACAATTATGCCCTGGCACCACCCCGCGACACGTTTGGAATTTTGCAAGTATTGCCAAAAGGGTATGTTCATTAATCCGGAGAAAAACTGAGTATGGGTTGAACCGCTGAATCGGATCAGAAATTCGATCTTGGTGACCTTCATACAATACTTTATGACCTTACAAAATAATCGGATCAATAATTATGCCCTTACGCCACCCTCGACCCGTTCGAAATTTTTCCATATTGCCAAAAGGGGTATTTTCACTGAACCGGAGAAAAAACTGAGTATGGGTTGAACCACTGACTCGGATCAGAAATTCGGTATTGTTGACCCCCATACTATATTTTATGACACTACGAAATAATCGGATCAATAATTATGCCCTGACGCAACCCCTTGGCCAATCGAAATTTTGCCAGTATTGTAAAAGGGGTATGTTCATTGATCAGGAGAAAAAACTGAGTATGGGTTGAACCGCTGAATCGGATCAGAAATTCGATCTTGGTGACCTCCATAAAATATTTTATGACCCTACGAAAGAATCGGATCAATAATTATGCCCAATAGCTACCCCGCGGCCCGTTCGAAATTTTACCAGTATTGCCAAAGAGGTATGTTCACTGTTCTGAAAAAAAACTGAGTATGGGTCGAACCACTGAATCGGATCAGAAATTCGGTCTTGGTGACCTCCATAAAATATTTTATGACCCTACGAAAGAATCGGATAAATAATTATGCCCTGACGCCACCCCTCGGCCCGTTCTAAATTTTGCCAGTATTGCCAAAGGGGTTTGTTCACTGATAAGGAGAAAAAAACTGAGTAATGGTTGAAACGCTGAATCGGATCAGAAATTCGGGATTGGAGACCTCCACACAATATTTTATGACTCTACAAAAGAATCGGACAATAATTTTGCCCTGAAGCCACCCCTCGGCTTGTTCGGAATTTTGCTTGTATTGCCAAAGGGGTAAGTTCACTGAGCCGGAGAAAAAACTGAGTATGTGTCGAACCACTGAATCGGATTAGAAATTCGGTATTTTTGACCTCCATACAATAATTTATGACCCTACGAAAGAATCGGATCAATAATTATGTCCTAACGCCACCACTCGGCTCGTTCGAAATTTTTCCAGTATCGCCAAAGTGGTATGGTCACTAATCCGGAGGAAAAACTGATTATGGGTCGAACCACTGAATCGGATCAGAAATTCGGTATTGGTGACCTCCATACAATATTTTATGACCCTACGAAAGAATCGTGTAACAAATTATGCCCTATAGCCACCACGCGGCCCGTTAAAAATTTTGCAAATATTGCCAAAGGGGTATGTTCACTGATCCGAAGAAATAACTGAGTATGGGTTGAACCGCTAAATCGGATCAGAAATTCTGACTTGGTGACCTCCGTACAATATATTATGACTCTACGAAATAATCGGAACAATAATTTTTCCCTGACGCCGCCCCTCGGCCCGTTCGAATTTTTGTCAGTATTTCCAAAGAGGTATGTTCACTTAGCCATAGAAAAAACTTAGTATTGGACGAACCACTGAATCAAATCAGAAGTTCGGACTTGGTGACCTCCATACAATATTTTATGACCCTACGAAAGAATCGGATAACAAATTATGCCCTATAGCCACCCCGCGGCCCGTTAAAAAAATTTTGCAAGTATTGCCAAAGGGGTATGTTCACTGATCCGAAGAAATAACTGAGTATGGGTCGAACCGCTAAATCGGATCAGAAATTCTGTCTTGGTGACCTCCGTACAATATTTTATGACTCTACGAAAGAATCGGAACAATAATTTTGCCCTAACGCCGCCCCTCGGCCCGTTCGAATTTTTGCCCGTATTTCCAAAGAAGTATGTTCACTTAGCCGTAGAAAAAACTAAGTATGGGTCAAACCACTGAATCGAATCAGAAGTTCAGACTTGGTGACCTCCATACAATATTTTATGACCCTACGAAAGAATATGATCAATAATTACGCCCTGAATCCACCCCTCGGCCCGTTCGAAATTTTGCTAGTATCGCCAAAGTGGTATGTCACTGATCCGGAGAAAAATTGATTATGGGTCGAACCACTGAATCGGATCAGAAATTCTGGCTTGGTGACCTCCTAACAATATTTTATGACTCAACGAAAGAATCGGACAATAATTTTGCCCTAACGCTACCCCTCGGCATGTTCGGAATTTTGCCTATATTGCCAAAGAGGTATGTTCACTGAGCCGGAGAAAAAACTGAGTATGGGTCAGATCACTGAATCGGATTAGAAATTCGATATTGTTGACCTCCATAAAATATTTAATGACCCTATGAAATAATCGGGTCAATAATTATGCTCTGACGCCACCCCTCGGCCCGTTCGAAATTTTGTTTGTATTGACAAAGAGGTATGTTCACTTATCCGGAGAAAAAACTTAGTATGGGTCGAACCGCTGAATCGGATCAGAAATTCGATCTTGGTGACCTCCTTACAATATTTTATGACCCTACGAAAGAATCGGATAAATAATTATGCCCTATAACTACCCCGCGGACCGTTCGAAATTTTACCAGTGTTGCCAGAGGGGTATGTTCACTAATCCGGAGAAAAAACTGATTATGGGATGAACCACTGAATCGGATCAGAAATTCGGTCCTGGTGACCTCCATACAATATTTTATGACATTACGAAAGAATCGGATCAATAATTATGCCCTGACGCCACCCCTCGGCCCGTTCGAAATTTTGCCAGTATTGCCAAAGGGATATGTTCATTGATCCGGATAAAAAACTGAGTATGGGTCGAATCACTTAATCGGATCAGAAATTCGCTCTTGGTGACCTCAATAAAATATTTGTTGACCTTACGAAAGAATCGGTTCAATAAATATGCCCTTACGCCACCCCACGGCACGTTCGGAATTTTGCCAGTATTACCAAAGGGGTATGTTCACTGATCCGGAGAAAAAAACTGAGTATGGGTTGAACCGCTGAATCGGATCAGAAATTCGATCTTGGTGACGTCCATACAATATTTTATGACCTTACGAAAGAATCGGATCAATAATTTTGCCCTGACGCCACCCCACGGCCCGTTCGAAACTTTGCCAGTATTGCCAAAGGGGTATGTTCACTGAGCCGGAGAAAAAACTGAGTATGGGTCGAACCACCGTATCGGATCAGAAATTCGGTCTTGGTGACCTCCATACAATATTTTATGACCCTACGAAAGAATCGGATCAATAATTATGCCCTGACGCCAACCCTCGGCATGTTCGAAATTTTGCCAGTATTGTCAAAGGGGTATGTTCACTGATCGGGAGAAAAAACTGAGTACGAGTCGAACCACTGAATCGGATCATAAATTCGGTCTTGGTAACCTCCATACAATATTTTATGACCCTACGAAAGAATCGGATCAATAATTATGCCCTGACGCCTCTCCTTGGCCCGTTCAAAATTTTTCCTGTATTGCCAAAGGGGTATGTTCACTGATCCGGAGAAAAAACTAAGTATGGGACGAACCGCTTAATTGGATCTAAAATTCGGTCTTGATGACCTCCATACAATATTTTTTATCATACGAAAGAATCAGATCAATAAATATGCCCTGACGCCACCCCACGGCATGTTCGAAATTTTGCTAGTATTGCTAAAGGGGTATGTTCATTGATTCGGAGAAAAAACTGAGTATGGGTCGAACCACTGAATCGGATCAGAAATTCGGTCTTGGTGACCCCATACAATATTTTATGACCCTACGAAAGAATCGGATAACAAATTATGCCCTATAGCCACCCCGCGGCCCGTTCAAAATTTTGCAAGTATTGTCAAAGGGGTATGTTCACTGATCCGAAGAAATAACTGAGTATGGGTCGAACCACTAAATCGGATCAGAAATTCGGTCTTGGTGACCTCCATACAATATTTTATGACCTTACGAAAGAATCGGATTAATAATTATGCCCTGACGCCACCCCTCGGCCCGTTCGAAATTTTTCCAGTATTGCCAAAGGGGTATGTTCACTGATCCGGAGAAAAAACTTAGTATGGGTCGAACCAATTAATCGGATCAGAAATTTGGTCTTGGTGACCTCAATAAAATAATTTTTGACCTTACGAAAGATTCGGATCAATAATTATGTCCTGTCGCCACCTCGCGGCCCGTTTGAAGTTTTGCCAGAATTGCCAAAAGTGTATGTTCACTGATACGAAAAAAACTGAGTATGGGTTGAACCGCTGAATCGGATCAGAAATTCGGTCTTGGTGACCTCCATACAATACTTTATGACCTTACGAAAGAATCGGATCAATAATTTTGCCCTAACGCCACCCCTCGGCCTGTTCGAAATTTTGACAGTATTGTCAAAGGGGTATGTTCATTGAGCCGGAGAAAAAACTGAGTATGGGTTGAACCACTGAATCGGATCAGAAATTTGGTATTGGTGACCTCCATACAATATTTTATGACCTTACGAAGTAATCGGATCAATAATTATGCCCTGGCGCCACCCGTCGGCCCGTTCGAAATATTGCCAGTATTTCCAAAGGGGTATGTTCACTGATCCGGGGAAGAAACTGAGTATGGTTCGAACCACTTAATCGATCAGAAATTCGGTCTTGGTGACCTCCATACAATATTTTATGATCTTACGAAAATCGGATCAATAATTATGCCCTATAGCCACCCCGCGGCCCGTTCGAAATTTTGCCAGTATTGCCAAAGAGGTATGTTACTGATCCGGAGAAAAAACTGAGTATGGGTCGAACCACTGAATCGGATCAAAAATTCGGTTTTGGTGATCTCCTTACAATATTTTATGACCCTACGAAAGAATCGGATCAATAATTATGCCCTAACGCCACCCCTCGACCCGTTCAAAATTTTGCCAGTACTGATCCGAAGAAAAAATTGAGTATGGGTCGAACCACTGAATCGTATCAAAAATTTAGTTTTGGTAACCTACGTACAATATTTTATAACCTTACAGCAAGTGGCAAATTACATTAATATATCACATCTCATATCATATTACAATATTGTATCACATCATATCGTATTAAATTTTATCATATCTTATTGTATCGTATCATATTATATTATAAAGTTATATTATATATTGTTATTATGTTTATTTCACTTGAATCATAACACACAAATATTGAAGAATAATTTCTTAGTATAAATATCAAAGTTGTATACATACTATTTAATATAATATACATATATTTAATATAATATACTTATATTTGAAATCTTCATGATTATACCACATCAAAAGAAAGAAAATAAAAATATGGTGTATGTTATGATTCAAGTGAAATAAAAATAAATGAATTCTATTACATCATATTATATTATACTATATCAAATTAAATTATATATATCATCTCATATAATATCATAATATTTACCACATCATATCGTATCGTATCGTATCACATCGAATCATATTATATCTTATCTTAAATATATATAAATGAAACATCCATATATTTTTTCAAGCTACCATATTGTTTTATTTGTAAATTGAGGTTTCTCATTTATTTGACCTGAATTCAGGAGTATGGTTCTCACCAAACCTAGATAGCCCTTAAACGAGTTATAACATCTCATTAAATTAAAAATTAATATTACCATATATTTATATGAAAATCCTATAAATTAGTGATATACTAAAAATTAGTATCCGATTTTTTTTTTAAAAAAAAAAGATATATTTAGAATTAAGAAACAATTTTATAGTAAAAAAATAAGCGGGTCATGGTCTCACCAAACCGAAATAGCTTTTAAATCGAGTTATAACATCTCATTTATTTATGAAATCATTTCATCATTAAATCCTAAGTATATTATTAACTTCCTTACAGCAAAATTTAAATTCCAAAAAAAATATATAAAAAATTAGAAATAAATAATGTAAAACAACACCGTAATAAATAAGATAGAAACATGTTCTATTATATAAATAACAAAAGCAATAAAAGCAATTGAAGTGAACATTACTATTTACTAATTCCCCATTAGGCAAATGCTGGCTAGGTGTTATAGGGCCAACTTTTTTAGATGTATGTTTTTAACAATTAACTTTAAATATAGTATAACATGATTCTTAAATTTTAATAATTATTTTTCTTTAAAAGATTTACATATAGACCTTCTTTTTAATTTAATCAATTTACATTTTTAATCTCCAAACTTTAACAGAGTGATCATACGACCCTCAAACTTAAATAAAGTTTTTTTTATTAAATATTTTTTGTTGAATAATATTATAAGTATGGTTATTAAGCCGATGTTTTACCATCATAATATGTTGTCGTGTTTTGTTGTTATTGGCGTAAGAAAGTTGTGTTCGTAAATGGATGTACACGCGCTTGCCCATAGAACCTCTCGCATACACGTGTCACATTTTCATTGGTTCGTGTATTTTTTTTATCTTAACATCATTTTGTACAAGAGTCATGCTCAAATTTATTATATCAATAGCAAACAAGTAATTACGAAACACATATTTTTTAGAAATAAGATGTGTAACACGTTAATATTTGATTCATTAACCAGACAACAATTTAAAGATAATAATTCTATATATATATATAATTATACAATTCCCAATACAAGACAGCTCATTTTGCTATAATATTACACAAATCCCGATACAAGCCAGCTCATCTTCTGCTATAATTCCATAATTCCTGATACAAGCCATCTCATCTTCCGCTATATATACGCTTGTTTTGGCTTCATATTTTTTATCTCTTTTAAGCCGAATTATCTTTCTTTCTTATTTTGTATGGCATCTAAACTTGAAACTTATCGTTATTGTTTCAAAAGCTTCAAAACCCGACACCCATTTCTCTCAAACCTCATAAACGTTCTATTTCTCTCGTTGGTTATCAATCCAAAACATTCCATGATATTTTATACTGGAATTACTAGATCCATCGACCGTGATTCAGCTGTTTAAAACTAGTATATGGTAAGCCATGAAATTTCACTCTCTCTTTGTTGTATTCTTGAAGATCTAAAGCTCTCTTTATTGTTTAATTATAAAATTCTAAATCCCATTGAGTTTATTCTTAAATTATGATAAAAAAAAAGTGTTAAATATTATATTAATTTTTTTTAAATGTATCTCTTTGGTTATGTAACATCCTACTTTCGGTTATATTAACAAAATAAAGTTCATTTATTTTATAACGGGTCGTTATCGGTTTAGTTGAATAGAATACGAGATGGACTTGTGTTGGGTAAATGGATATGGGTTATGGGCTTGGGTTATGGAGGAATGAAGGAAAGACCATGGGCTTAAGCCCATGATCAAAAAAAATATATATATATACCCTTAATCCTCCATTTAATTCATTTACACATATCCCTTACACCTCTCAAACACACACACTTAAGCTCTCTCTCTCTCTCTCTCTAGCCTCTCTAGCCAAAATATAGAAGAAGAATCTGATCCCGACCCAAGGTATGATAGTATTTTGTTGTATGAGCTTAAATCCGTTAGTTGTGGTCACTAAACGACGAGCCGACACCGTTAAACCGTTTAAGTCACGAGATCCGGGTGGAATCGGGTATAAACCGAACCTATGTTGAGCTTAGGGGTCACCTTAGCTCAGATCTGGATCGAACGGGATGAAAAACGAGTTAAAACTCGTTTTTCCGACGTGTTCGCGGTTTTCCGGCAGCTTTCCGGCAAAGGCGGCGCCGGAATAGTGGTACGAGGATAAGGAATGTCAGAGAATGTTCTGACATTCCCTGAACTAACCCTAGTTCGCTATGCGGGCTTAACGAATTGAAGGTGATTCGTTAGTTGATTCGCTTAAGGGAGCACAGCGAACTAGCTCTAGTTCGTCTATGATTCGTCTCCGATTCGTTAAGGGGAAAAGGTAACGAATTACCCTTGATTCGTTATGATTAGTTCGTTAAAAGAAATAACGAATTAGGAGGTCCAATTCGCTATATGGACTGATTCGTTAAGAAGTCCAGTTCGTTAAGGGTCCAATTCGTTATAAGAACCAGTTCGCTAGGATAATCCAATTCGCTATGAACCAATAACGAATTAGAAGTTTAACTAAATGACAATAACAGTCTCTAGACTTAGAAAAGAATGATTTAATTACAATTAGGCCCTTGAACTTTTAAGTAGCAAATTAATTAACGATTCAAAATGTTAATGGAAAATGTGTCACGACAGTTAATGAAAATAAAATTTTTCCAAGCTGACCTGGCAGCTTAACTCCAGCCAGGGGCTCTGCCCCTTGGACCCCGCTAGGGGCTGCCGCCCCTAGAACCCCGCTGCCAAGGGCGCTGCCCCCGGACCCCCGTTCGTTGAGGGTAATAATTAAACTAGAAAGACGATATGTGTAGTGATAGTTATTGATACGCATAATTATTATACAGTTAGTCGCGCACAGCTAAAGAAGGGGATAACCGTAAACGATGAACGCAACCGCCTTGAGGTGAGTTTCTAGCCCCACTTCCTTGTTATGTTTTCGGGGCTGTGTGCATACTCGATGTGATAGTTAATACACTTATCTGAAGTGGTAAGTGTATGCCTTGTATGATTTATGTATGATGATTGTTTGACGGTGCGTGAACGATCTTCGGATGTTGCATGTACCGTCAGGTGGTAGTTAAGATATGATTGATAAGTATGATGAAAGATAGGATGTATGTATGAATATATGATGTATGCATAATGTATGTATGTTATGATGATGGTACGTGAACACTCTTCGGAGATTGCACGTATTGTCAAGGAAAGTATGTATGCACAGGTACGGTACAGTTACACGAAACAAAGGGACCAGACCCTAATAATATCTGTGATGTTAGGGACCAGACCCTAATAATATCTGTGATGTTAGGGACCAGACCCTTATAATATCTGTGATGTTAGGGACCAGACCCTTATAATATCTGTGAGGTTATAGGGCGAAAGGCTCTTTAAAACGTATGATTATGTATGTAAAGGAAGTATAAAGGTAAGAATGAAAGTATATGAACTTACGTGTTTATGTAAGAAAGTTAAGAGGTTAAGTATGAAATGTAAGAAGGTATTGTATGATTATGTGATTAACTAGAACTCACTCAGCGTAGCTGACTTTTAGTATGCACGCGGGTGAATAGGATGAGGTAGCTCGCGTGAGGAGACACGTGGCACTGAATAAGGGGCTGGCATCGGAAGACGCAAGACGTTTAAGTTTAATGTTTTGTTTATTTTGAAAGACAAGATGTTGTTTTAAGACAAGAGGTGTTTTGTTATGACATGTTTTATGAAAGCTTTTATATTCCGCGAATGTTTTAATTAACTCTGATATTTATAACTACGTTTATGAGTAAATCCAACACGAAAGTAGGGCTACCGGTAACGGGGCCTTACAGGTAATGATGTTTCTTTTTATTTTTCTTTCCTTTTCTTCGAAATTAAACGTTTAAAATCTTATCCATATATTGTTTTTAAACAGTTTCCTCTTTCTTTTGATGGAATAATTGGGTTTTTATGCCTTTACAGAGTGACTGGAATTGGGAATGGGATTGGAATTCGACTTGAATAAAATCCCACCCCGTCTAGAAGAAGTTGTAGGTGGAAATGCAATGGTAGCAGGACGATTCATTGTCTTGAATATGTAGCCCCTTCGCATGGAGATGTCATGCTTTTTCAGGCAGCAGTCTTCACTTTCACATGTTGTTTGATGGATAGTGAAGACGAGCAAGAAGACAATCCGAAGTGCGTCGAGTATTCAACACTCCTTTCACGTGTTATTTAAATTTCATTCGTTCATTCTCTTGCCTGTAAATCTACGCCCTTGGTGCCGCGTCTTATATGAGAAGGCACACCCCGTGAAAAGGCTATAATCCAAAAAAAAAAAAACTTAAAGTTTCAATATATAGTATAGATAAGTTGAATACTAATGTTTGTTTTTTCTCTTTTGTGTTGTAAATGTTAATTATGAAAAATGTATTATTATTGTGTTTAAACATGTTATACATATGTTAATTTCTTTGGTAGTCTTAATGTTATTGATTAATCCATTGTCTTAATATTTTGGATAAAAGCACAAAAGCTCTTGATTGTTGTGTTTTCCGTACGCTTTACATATAAATTTTGCTCAAAGACCCATTGACTGGAATCGGTCTTGATAAAAACCAAGTGATGTACACCAGGCTAGTTGACGGTCTACTTATTTTGTGCCCACAACTTTTTTTAATTATAAGCTATGCTAATAAGACCGTGTTCGAGATGCTCAATCCCCCGATAACAATAGAGAAAAAGAACAAGAATGCGGGACAATTTATTTATGACAACAAAAACAAAGTATTTAAAAAGAAAAGAAACTTAACGAACAAGAAACGTATCTTTTTAAAACTAATACAACATACAAAAACCAATAATAAGAAAAATATTAATTTGTCCTGATCTCATGCAATCTTCGAGATTTGGTGGACTTATTGTCGAAGTTTAATTGGTATATGAATGCTATGTTTGGATCTTCGAACTTGGGTCTGCACCACTGGGTTTGGAGGTTCTAATGAGTCGACTTCCATATTAGACGCATCATATATAGTGTTTGTATGGAGACATGAGGGGATACCAATATGCTCTTGATCTACATATTTACCATTTAATGATTCAATCCGCTCTTGAATCAGACTAACCTAAAAGAAACAAAACCAATCAGAATAAAGCTGTAAGAATCCTCGTTAAACCAATAAAATACTTGGCCTTAAGGAGTGGCTCTTTTGGGCACTACTACAGTAGGGCCAACTACAAATCTAACCAATCAAGTTTAACCACTCTTACTTTGATATAACAGAAAGATTAAATAATAATTGTGTTCTTAGTTAAACCATAACACATTTCTTATGGAAAACCGGTAAAGTTAGTGACAGACTACATGCCTACGTGCAGTGACGTGATGTGACACTTTTTACCTTTTTTTAGCTAAATCGATAGTCGTTTTAAGTTAACAATGTGAATACACATGTGCTAGAAAAGGATAAAATTGTTAGAATTCCAATAGGATTTATACGAATTTTCAAAACTTGAAAACAAAAACTAGTTTATTATAAATGAAACGCATAGCATCTGAGCAAAATATAACACAATACTATGTAATATAACATAATGTCAAGGAAAAAAACACAATGACAAAAATAAACAAAAAACGCGATAATAAATAAGACATTATGATATAAGCAAA
This sequence comes from Bidens hawaiensis, assembly GCF_021521415.1. Taxonomy (NCBI): domain Eukaryota; kingdom Viridiplantae; phylum Streptophyta; class Magnoliopsida; order Asterales; family Asteraceae; genus Bidens; species Bidens hawaiensis. The sequence goes on from NW_027500225.1 coordinate 26,395, forward strand.
AAGTCTAAATCTACAAGCTAGAAATAAAAAAGCGAAAACCTAAAATTAATACAGTGACTTCGACGAGACGATTCCAATTACGGTGGTTTGAGTTCAATCGAAGCCCGTTTGATACTCTTTCAACGATTTCATATTTTTAGAAGACTGTGTATTTGAATCAAGCCATACAGTTATTTCAAAAAATCTTTGCTTTAAATAATGGTAGGGGTGTGCACAATGTTTTTAAACTCGCTAGACGCTAATTGAACGACGGAGCATGTTGGGTCAAGAAATTGACCTAAGGGGGATATTGTTGAGTCAAATATTTGACCTAAATGAAGCACATGGAAGATTGGAATCTTCTCAACCTCCTCTGAATTCGCTAAGTAATGGATCCGAGCACACCTTAGACATCCGAGCAAGATTTTACTTGGCCGAGTACGATATTTTGCCTATCGGGCAAGGTTTACTTCAAGTAGTCTTCTTAAGTGGATATCTGAGCAGGGTTTGCAAATTAGTGCATTGCCGAGTAAGGAACACTAGTTTATGTAAATCCGGGCAAGGTTCACTTTATCAAGTAAGTCTGTTCTTCAGAGCCAAGTATATTACTCTTCCGAGTAAGGTTTGGTTATCCAAGTCCAAGAAGCCAAGAAATTGGAAGACCGGGCAAGGTATTCATTAATAAGTATGGTCCAAGTATGCTTGATGATCTAAAGGATTATCTCTAAGTAATATCGGGCAACGTTCAGCTCAAGCAAGGAACAGTACTCCCGAGTACACTTTGCTAATAAGTTATTTTATAGCAAAGAGTTGAAATGGATCATTGAAGAACAAGGTTGCTCGTAAGAAGTTGTCGGGCAAAGTCAAGAAGACCGAAGTCTACTCGGTGAGTATTTTACTTGGTGAAATACTCTTTAAGTAAAGTCTACCGGGAAACTAAACCCGAGCACACTTCTATGTTACCAAGTTATGAAGGATGGCCGAGCATACTCGGAAAGACAAGATTGATGCAAAGCCTACCCGGAAGACTTGTTTTACACTTAGTTTATTTTGAATATGTAATTTGAGTATGTATGATTGTATTTAGGGTTTCTAGAAGGAATGACAGCTGTCCTAGGTTGGCAGGCCTATAAATAGAATGTTTAGGGCACGCCGCCAAGGGCGCACACACGTAGAGAGAGAGAGATAAGCCTTTACACTTTTCGGATAAGAAAGAATATTTCTTGAAAGTGACGGCTGTCCTAGGATTCATAGAAAACCCTAAATCGATTATCCACTTTGTATGATGAATGTTATATAAATGGAAATCTTTTGAGTGAATCCTGGGTGTGCTTTCTACCTTTGATTATTCTTTGTAACCGTATGTTTGTTATTGATTCCGCCTTTAACAAACGGATATCTTTCTAAATATAGCAACCCGTCATTAACTCTCTTGTCAACGCATTAATCTGTGTGAGTTATGACATGATTAATTAAGATCCAGCTGAAATCGAGGGACCGACAAGTGGTATCAGAGCTCCTTACTGCTATTTTGGAAAGATTGTTGCTGATTGAAGATTTGAAAAAGAATGACGTACGCAGACCACTGTTCCATTGATTTGTGACGTCAGCAGCCCTGTTTTTCATTTTTCTTCCAGATCTACAATCTACCGGTGTTTCTCTTCCTTATTTCAATTAAAGTTCTAATCTTTATATCTAAATCTTGTTCTAATCACATCAGACACATCAGATCTGAGCATTCTGTTTTCAGATCTGATTATTTTGAAACTTTGTTTTTACAAAGAAACTGATTTTTGATTTCTCAAAATGTCTGGATATGAGGAACAAGAGGTGTCTACTAACAAGATACCAAGGTTTTATGGACAGGAAAACTTTATCAAATGGAAAGTACTCTTTGAAGCAGCCGTATGCTACAATGATATTGATATGTGGAACTATATCAAGAATGGTCCACAAACTGCTGTTGAAGAAGGTGCAAATGTAGCTGCAACTGCTGCTGTAAGAGAAAAAATGAGAAAGGTGGATGACAAAGCCTTAGCTATGATTAAGCTAGGTTTGTCTTGGGAGATTCTGACCAAGGTGGCACATCACACAACTGCCAAGAAAATGTATGATGCCATCCTTGAGATGTATGAAGGGAATACTGAACTAAAGAATATAAAGAAGCAAAGATTGAAGTAACAGTTGGAAAGGTTCAAGTATAAGGATGGAGAAAGGTTGAAATCAATACTAGAACGTTTTCTAAGTATTGTGAATGAGTTGAGGACAACTGATTATGTAATGACTGACTTTGATTTGAATACAAAGTTACTCAACTCAATGCCAAAAGAATAGTATACTGCTTGCAAGTTCATCCTTCAGAAGCATAATTTCAATGAATTGAAATTGGATGATGTAGTATGCTTTCTTCAGGCTGCAGAACTTGAAATGATAGAAAAGAGATGATTAAGGAAGACAGACCCTGCTTCAATGATTCAAATGCATTGATTGCACCCATGGGAAATCTGTCTACCAAGAATCAACAGCAAATTCTCATTATTGAAGAACCAGCTGAACATAATGTTGTTACTCCAAAATATTTCATTGGAGGTAGCACAAGTAATCAAGGAAATCAGCAGAGTTCAATGTGCAACTGATTGATGATACTGATTCTGCCTCCATGCCAAGTGGAAATGTTCCTCATACTGGCACAGGACATGGTCAAAGCAATGAAACACAGGCTTTGCTGTCTATGTTTACCGAGTCACATAATGCATTTGTTGCAAAAAATCTAATTCACACAAGTGTGGTACAAGATGATTTAGAGCAAATTGATGCAGATGACTTGGAAGACATGGATTTGAAGTGGCAATCTGCCATGTTGGGTTTGAGAAGTAAAAGGCTGTATAACAGAACTGGTAGGTCTCTGGTTTCTGGTCCTAATGACAGGATTGGATTTGACAAGTCAAAAGAAATATGCTACAACTGTCAGCAACCTGGTCATTTTGCAAGAGAATGCAATCAACCAAGAAACTTTCAAATGAATCAATTCCATAATCAACAACCAGGAGGTCAGTAGCAATATCAACAAAATCAAACAAGAGGTCAGCAGCATTACCAACAAAATCATCCAAGATTCAACAACAACAGCAATCAAATGAACAACTTCAACAACAACAACTTCAATCCCAACAACAATTACAACCCCAACTTCAACAACTTTCAGCCTCAAATGAATAATCAACAACAAAGTATGCAACAGACTCAAGGTTTTCAGATGAATAACAATCAAAACCTTCAAGCAGCTCAAAATGTTCCAAACAACACTGTTCCAGCAAATCAAAATCAGATCAGAAATCAAGGAAATGTGGCAGTGACTACACAGCATGAAGGAAATTTTGATTGGAGCAATCATGATGAGGACATTGCAGATGATATCAGGAAAGCAAATGTGGCATTCATGGCCATAATTGAGAAAGAAAAAGGATCATCATCTCAGGTACACTCTGCTCCTATAGTTGATTTAAATGAACTCATCATTGAATTGAAAACAAAAGTAGGCAAGCTGGAAAGTGAGTGTTTTAGAAAACAAAGTATCATCAATGAGTATGAGGCAAGTGAGATGATCAGTGATGAAAAGATTAAAAGCCTCGAAGATGATTGCATGATCATTTACAGAACTCAAACCAGATACACCACTGAGATTGATGGATTAAAGAAGATGTTGGTTGAAGAAAAGGTACAAAACACAAGACTGAAGGTTGAAACTGAATTTCTGAAGAATTTGGTCTCGACAGGCAACATATGCGGTATACTGAACCAGGTGAAGGAACAAGACAAATACAAAACCGTTCCACCTCCATTCAACAACAACTTCATGCCAAAAGTTGACAAAGAGAAAAGAGATGCATACTTGCAACAATTCAGAGATGTCTTTCAAGACAAGGAAGAATTTGTTGATTTGTACAAAAAGGTAGAAGTGAATGAAGAAGGAGAGTTTGTGATTAAGAAAGAAGTAAAAGAGGATAAGTCAATTGGAATTCAAGTCTCTGAGGATGACTTTGATTCGGTTGAGTTGGTTCAAGATGACTTGAGTGATTTGAGTGATCAAATTACTGAAAAGGAAATCAAAGCTGCTGAAAGAGGAAGAAAATATAAGAAACCGGAATCTGTTGATAAACTTCCAAAGTATCCACCAGTCCCACCAAGATTGAAGAAACAGAATGATAAAATGAAAAGAGAACATGTTTCCTTTGATATTTGTGAAAGGAGGAAGATAAACTACAATGCAGTTAGACCACCAAGCAAGGCTGTATTGGGTAAGACAAAGCAGAACAACAAAAAGAAGATGGTGACTGAAAAAATTGATACAGAAAATTTTATCCCAGTTTATCCAATCTTTTCTAGTCATGAGGTGTTGGATGTTGGAGAAGTGGAAACTATGGAAGAGTATGAGAAAAGAAAGTCAAGGGTTAGAGAAAGCTGTGATGAAGAACCTATGATTATGAAGAAAATTTTCTTTGTCAAAAGCAAACTTGAAAGACAAGACATCAAGATTGAGGAATTTGTTCATTTTTCAATTGATTTTGATGGTTTAAAGAATCAGAAGACTCTTGGAGTCAAGACACCTAAGCCAAGTGAAAGATACAAGAAACCAAAAGAACATGAAATATTCAAAGGCAAGGTTTGGTGCAAAAGGTGTGATGAATATGGTCACCACACAGATTCATGTAATGAAAGATTCAAATTCAAACCATTTCATGTACCAGATGGAACAAAGTATGGCCAAGACTTTTTCCTGTATAAATAGAAGTATGATGAATATCTGGGAAAAGGAAAGGTGTGTGGAAATGAAACCATGAACAGAGAAGAAAAGAAATCTGAAAAGGAGACAAGGATTGAGAAGAAAATGGCTGAACTAGCAAGAAGAAGTAAATCTCCTAAGAAGCATGAGAAATTGACCAAAAAGAACTATCAGTCTTTGAGAATCAAACAAGATACTCAATCAGTCAAATCTGATGGTTCTCAAGGATCATCAAGCAGTGAGAAGACAAGAAGAAAAGAGGCACATTCTAGAAATAAACCAACAGAACTCACTAGTGATGAGAAGTTTCTACTAAGACATGGATATGAACCACATGGTTTCCTTTGGAAATCTAAGACTGAGAGTAAGGTTGAGCAATTTGATGATGTGAGAGACTACTCTGAGAAGAAGGACTATGTGATAGAGGAGTATGCCACTGACTCAGCTGAATACCAGTGTCCAACCTCACTTGTTAAAACTCCAAGAGAGTGTGGTTATGAAACTGATCATTCAGACAACTTAGAATTGACTCATGAAGATCCTAAACCAACAACACTCACTTCCCAAGCTGTGTCTGAAACTGAATCTGATGAGCTGCAAGTTGATAAGGCTTGCACTTCATCACTCAACTAATCAAATTTTCTTTGTATGTGCAGGAACAGTCCACTCCTCTAAATGACATATGGTATATGGATAGTGGTTGTTCTAGGCACATGACTTGTGACAAGAGATCTCTTGTCAATTATGAAGAGAAGTATGAAGGTCCAGTAGCTTTTGGGAGTGATGAGAATGGTGGAAAGATTGTTGGAAAATGAATCTTAACAAATGGGAAAGTCTCATTTGATAATGTATTTCATGTTGAAGGTCTTCAGTAATCTGCTGAGTATATCACAAATGTGTGATAAGGGTTACAAAGTCAGTTTTGATGATTCACACTGTTTCATTTTAAAACCTGAGTTTGTAATTCCACCTGAAATGATTATGATGATGGCACCAAGAAATGGTAACTTGTATGAATTGAATATGAAAGAAGCTGTCTCAAGAGGAGGTGCATGTTTTGTTTCCAAAGCCACTGAAAATGAGTCAAAATTGTGGCATAGGAAACTGTGTCATGTGAACTTGAAGAACATGAATAGACTTGTCAAAGGTGAGCATGTCATAGGCTTACCAACAAGAGAATTCAAGTTGGAAGATCATTGTGATTCATGTCAAAAGGGAAAACAACACAAATCTACTCATAAGCCAAAGCTCATCAACTCAATTGATCAAGTACTTGAATTACTTCACATGGATCTCTTTGGTCCAGTGAGTGTACCAAGTATTGGGAAGAAAAGATATTGTCTGGTGATCATTGATGACTATTCAAGATACACTTGGGTTTATTTCCTAAGTACCAAGGATGAGACTGCATAGTTGATTAAAGGTTATGTAACTATGATTGAGAACAAGTTGAATAAGACAGTCAAGATGATGAGAAGTGACAATGGCACTGAGTTCAAGAATGGAGTTATGCAAGAATTTTGTGAAGCAAAAGGAATACAACAACAATTCTCAGCTCCTAGAACTCCTGAACAAAATGGTGTAGCAGAAAGAAGAAACAGAACACTTATTGAAGCTGCAAGAACCATGCTAGCAGATACTAATCTGCCTGTCACTTTTTGGGCTGAGGCTATAAATACAGCCTGCTATGTTCAGAACAGTGTACTTGTCAACAAAAGGCTTAACAAAACTCCATATGAAATATTTCACAACAGAAAGCCTTACATTAACTTTTTCAAGCCCTTTGGATGCAAATGTTTTCTACTGAACACAAGAGACTATTTGAACAAGTTTCAAACAAAGTCCCTGGATTGTTTCTTTGTTGGATATTCTACACACTCAAAAGCCTACAGAGTCTATGTAAAAGATCACTTGAGTGTTATAGAATCATCTGACATCATTTTTAATGAGAATCAATTCAATACAGTTAATGGTGCAGCATGGCTGTTTGATCATGAGAAGTTAATAAGGTCTTTCAAGATTTATCCTGAAGACTTTGATGAATCTTTCTACAAGAACAGTGAATTTGAAGAGAAAAAGAAGTCATTGGACTTGGAAAAATTATGGAAGAAGGTTGCTGAAAAGGAAAAGGAATATACTTTTGTGAAGAACTCCTCATGTGATATTGGTGAACCTAATCAAGAAAACAATCACAATGTTGAACATGATCATACTGAGAACAATCAAGACAATCAAGATGTACAGGATGATCAAGTTCAGAATGAGGGTGACACAAGCAACCAAGCAAGTGGAGAAGAAGCTGCATCTACAGCAAGATTTCAAGATCTATTTCAAAGATTGAAATTAGAAAACAATGGTACATCTACTTCAAGACAACATAATGATGAAGCACCAGAATTTCATGATGCAGAGACTGATTTGATCATTGAAGAACCAGAACTCAATGAAACAAATCTTGACAAAACTGTGTCTACAGATATGATTGTTCAAACTCCTTATGTGGAAAAGAATCATCCTTCTGAAAACATCATTGGTGATTTGCATGAAAGAGTTACAAGAAGTCATTCCGAAATTGCAAACATTTGTATTTACTCTTGTTTTCTATCCCAAATAGAACCAAAGAACATAGCACAAGCATTAAAAGATAATAGTTGGGTGGAAGCAATGCAAGAGGAATTGGCACAATTTAGAGACCTGCATGTGTGGGATCTTGTTGATAAGCCATTTGACAGATATGCAATTGGAACCAAATGGGTTTTTAGAAACAAAAGGGATGAAAGGGGTTTGGTGATTAAGAATAAAGCTAGACTTGTAGCACTGGGATGTCTTCAAGAAGAAGGAATAGACTTTGAGGAAGTCTTTGCACCAGTTGCAAGACTTGAATCTATCAGGATTTTTCTTGCATATGCTGCCTCAAAGAACATTAAAGTGTTCCAGCTTGATGTTAAGTCTGCATTTCTAAATGGAAAGATTGATGAAGAGGTGTATGTTGCTCAACCTCCAGGTTTTGAGGATCCAATGTATCCAAACAGGGTGTATAAGTTAAACAAAGCCCTTTATGGATTGCATCAGGCTCCTAGAGCATGGTATGATGATTTGTCAAATCATCTTCTTGAAAATGGTTTCAAAAGAGGATCCATTGACAAGACACTCTTCTACAAAAGAAAGAGATCATACTTGCTTCTGGTACAAGTGTATGTGGATGACATCATCTTTAGTTCTACAAATGAACAAATGTGTATGGAGTTTGAAGGGGTAATGAAGTCCAAATACAGCATGAGTTCTATGGGAGAAATGAACTTCTTTCTAGGATTGCAAGTTCAACAGAAGGCTGAGGGGATTTTCATTCATCAAAGCAAATATGTGCAGGACATCTTGAACAAGTTCAACTGTCAAGAGTACAAGACTGCTTCAACTCCAATGGACACCAAAGAAAAGATGATTGCAGATGAAAAGGGGGAGCCTATAGATGAACATGAATATAGAGCCAAAATTGGACCTCTGATGTATCTGACTGCAACAAGACCAGATATCATGTTTGTTGTATGTGTGTGTGCAAGATTCCAATCAAGTCCAAAAGTCTCCCACATGAATGTTGTTAAACGAATATTCAGATACTTGAAGGGAAGACCAGACTTAGGGATTTGGTATCCAAAGAACCAAGCTTTTGATCTGATTGCATATACAGACAGTGATTATGATGGCTGCAACATGAGCAGAAAGTCAACCTTAGGAGGATGTCAATTTTTGGGTGAAAGGCTAGTGTCATGGCAATGTAAAAAAGCAGACTACAGTTTCAATCTCTACTGCAGAAGCTGAATATGTTGCTGCATCTGCCTGCTGTGCACAAGTTCTATGGATTCAAAATCAGATGCTGGACTATGGTTTGAATTTCTTGAACACCCCTATTCTTATTGACAATAATGCTGCATATTTTACTGTTAAAAATCCAGTTCAACATTCCGAAACTAAGCACATTGAAATTAGACATCATTTTATCAGAGACTGCAGTGAAAAAGGTTTGATTGAAATGCAAAGGGTTGATACAGGTGACAATTTGGCTGACCTATTCACCAAACCACTTGATAGAACCAGGTTCAACTTTCTTCTGAAAGCCCTGGGAATGATCAACTCTGATGAAATCTGATTAAGGATGTGTGCCTGGTTGTGTGTCTCTCTGTGCTAACTGATTATTTTGACAGAGGTTACACCTTATGAATGTTGATTGAATGTGTTTTGAATATTTTTCAACTGAATGTTGATTGAATATGTTTTGAATATGTTTCAACTGAATGTTGATTGAATATGTTTTGAATATGTTTCAACTGAATGTTGATTGAATATGCTTTGAATATGTCACTGGTTTGAAGTTAACTAATAGGTGCTTAATTAAATATCTGTGCAATTTGTTTGAAATTGATGATAATTCTTGACTACCAAGTTAACTGATCTGATGTTATGATAAGTAGTTTGATCTGTTTGGGTGAAATTGAATGCTTGTCTGATGTCATGAGTAATCACATGTTTATGGTTACTTGAATATGTTCTTTATCTGATCTTCTGATGTTGTCAAGATAGGATAGACATTGAATGTTAGTACAGTCTGTTTTCTTGATGATGTTAAGAATGATTAAGATTAGATTATGTAATGCAACTGTTTATGTCTATATGTGTTTTATGTCAAAATTAAGTGATTCAATGAACTTTATAATGAATTTTGCATAAATACTTTATTTTGGTCAAAACATGAGCAAATTGATTAATGGTTTTGAGATATGATAAAATTATTCAGTTCAAGCTTTAAAGAAGCTTAAAAGAAGGATTTTTTTAAAGAGAAGTCTCATAAAGTTGTTTTTGCTGAAAACTATGTCATTTGCCCAGTTGGAAGGACATGCACTTGTGTATGTCTGGTCCTTAAATCTCTATAGATTCAAAGGATAGCCATTGACCTGAAAACTGAATGCATTTAGGGCAATTATGACTTGTTTCTTATTCCTTCACTTAAAACTATGTCAATAACTCTGACTTTGAAATGACATATATTCACATGTATGTTTGGTCCTGTTGACCACCTTTGGTCAAACAGGATAGCCATTAACCTGACAATGAAGAGATATTGGGGTGATTGAATATTAAACTGTGTTTTTTTAGGAAATGATAGTACATTGACTACTTAGCTGATCATATGGAATTAATAGGCTAAAAAGACCTTAGTATAGTCATTAACATGTATGGTTGCTTTCCCATGATGATGTAAAATCTAAGGTGATATAAACATAATGAATATGCTAATCTTTATGTGGAGATGCATAGTTATCTTTGCATGTCTCAAGATAAATCTCTCCAAATGATAGGCAGAAAAGTGATTACCCAGTCATACACGAGCCTGTTGTTATTTGGTCAACCAAAAATGAATCATCTTTAAATATGACAAAGAACATGCTTTAAGAAAATTTGAGAAAATATCAAAAACAAGGGGAAGAATGAATAAATCAACCAAAAGTTGATAAGTGTTTTAAATATTTTATCAAACAAGAGGGTTACAACAAGAACTACAAAGATGTTGACAAAATCTGTCTCATCTTGAATGAAAGGCATGTTACTAACTGTAAGTCCAACGTTCAACCTCTATATATGTTTGAATCTCAAAAATACAAAAATACAATAAGTTCTGTCATACAAAAACTATTTTTGACCAAGTACAGGAGGTTGGAGTCAAATTGGGGTGATCTGGGGAAAGCCAAATAAGCTTTGAGAAGAGATATGAGGCATCATAGCACGGTGTTGACCATTAATGCATTATGAATGAAACTAAATCATATCACCAAAAAGATGAAATTCATGCTAAGTTTATACCTGCTATTAACCTATCTATGTTGTCATAATAATGCTAAGAGTGAAGTATTGAGATAGCTACTTAATCAATATGATCCCATTCGTGAGATCTTTTCAGAAAATGGAAGAAACTGTTTTGAAGAGAAATATAACTGAAATTTGATCTCTAAATGCACCATTTGCTCTTAAACTATGATCTGAAAAGAAAAATATATTTTGACAAGTGGTTTAAATCGAAAAGTGCTGCATTTTTGCCTAAAATAGGTTGAATATGTAAGTTCGGGTAAGATTTGATGCCTTATAATCTTCCCGGGCACAAACTGTTTGAATATGTATTTTCGGGTAAGGTTTAATGATTTACAACCTTTCCGGGTACAAAACAGTTGATTATGTGTGAATATGTTGTTTCGGGTAAGGTTTGCTTAGTCATTTTTTACTAACTTTATGATTTTCGGGCATGCTTTGAAGTGTTTACACTTTCCGGGTAGAGTACACTGTTGTACTCATTTCCCGAGCAAGCTTGAAGTCTTGAGATGATTATGTGTTGTTATAGCTAGCTTTTAACAAGAAATTCTTGTTTCGGACAAGCTATGCATGTTATATGCTGATTGTGATTCCAAGCAAACTTTATGAACTTAGTCAAATACATCAAGTAAGCTTTGTGATTTGTGTGAATATGTTGTTAGGAAAGGTTTGTTAATCTTTCCGGGCATGCTTAGATATTACTATTTAAGTTTGTCATTTATCCTAGCAAGCTTAGTGCTAACATAGGATTTTCGGGCAAGCTCTATGAAATTTGAGACTATAGCACACTTAAATGTTTATGTGTTTTAATTTCATTCCGAGCATGCTCTGTGAATGTGTGTGTATGATTTCGTTGAAATTACAAGTGTTTTCAGGCAAACTTTGTTTTCCGGGCACACTTTATATTTCGGGTACACTTTTGTTCCTTCAATATACTTGGTAATTTCAAAACTTAACTTTCCAAGTACACTGTCTGCTAGAAATCCTTTTCCGGGCACACTTTGTACTATATGAAGGTTATTCGGGTATACTTTGTATTAGAAGGTGTTCGGGCACACTATTCTCTTGAATGGTTGCTCGGGCACACTGTGTTTTCAAGTATGCTTGATTGAATATGGTATTTAGTGTGATAAAATTGATTATGATTTTTTAGGGTTTATGCTAGATAAGTTTTAATTTGAAATTGAGAAATCTATATAGGTATCTTAATTGATTCCTAGTAAGGATGTTTATTTGATGATTATACTTGATTATTTGCCTTGTGATTAATTGCTCAAGAAATCTAGTATTTCGGGTAAGCTTTCTTCATTATGTTCTTAACTTTAAATTAATTTGCTTGATCGAGCAAGGTTTATAAATAGACGAATTCGGGCAAACTTTGTATATTCAAAAATGAAAATTTTCCAAGCAAAGTTTGACCGGGTAAGGTTTGTAAGTGGAAGTATACCAAGTAGACTTTGGATATATTAATCTTTCGAGTAAGGTCTTATGAACTTAAATTAAATTAAATATTTTTAATATATCAAGTGGATAATGTTACTGGTTGACAGCTAATAATTCACAAAAAGACAAAGAGCATTTAAAACCCACTTTCAAAAAGTATATAAGAGGGAGTTAGGCAAATTTTTCAACATTATTTCCCTCTCCTTCCACTGCAAATCCTTACTCCCAAAGAAACCCAAACCGACTTATCACATTATATTATTCCTAACCCTAACTTTTATCAGCCCTCTAATTCCGACTCGGTAAGCATTAATAATGTGTTTTCCGATCACGATTAGAATATAATGGGCTTTGATTATTTTCTTGATTACTAATACTATGTTTATGTGATTAGGTTATTAATTTGTCGAAGAACAGGTTCATGAAGATTTCTTTCTTTCTTCTTCATTTTTATAACTTGGAATTATCTAAAGTACTGAACTTTATGACTAATTTCACTTTGAATATGTTTGTTTATGTATTTCAGATATGACAGAAGAAGAACAGCCAAAGTATTTCTTTGAAAAGAAACATAATATGTATGCACTTCTGCAAGTCACACCTGACAATGAGCCTGTGGCACCAATGATCAGATGGATGGCTCGATCAAATGTCAACTTTGCTCTTACTGAAAATCCTGTCATCTACAGAAATCACTCACTTGATTTCTGGAGATCAGCAGAACTTATAGAAGACATCAATGGGAAAAGAATTGAAGCATCTATTGCTGGTCAAGAAATACATGTGATAGAAGGGATGATTAGAAGATGTTTGAGGTTAAATGATGATGATCATAACCATATAGACTTCAAAACTGCACACCTGATGAGAATATTTGAAGAAACAATGGGTTATCAGGGAACTGTGCATGATGGACAGTTTCAAAAGGGGATGTTTCCAATGATGTACAGATTCCTCATTCATCATGTGATACAGGGGTTTGCTCCTAGAAAAGGATCATGGACTTTGATGAGTCATGATCTAGCAAATTCCACTGTAGGGATTATGTATGATCTGCCGTTTATTTTTTCAAAAATGATCTTTAATGGTCTGGTATCAAACTTGAACAAGGCTGAGAAGGATAGATTTTTGCAGTATCCAAGGTTCTTACAGATAATATTCAACAGAGAGTTGCAAGATCTACCAACCATTGGTACCACCCACCTACTCCAAAACCCTGACGCTTACAAAAGAATTAAAAATTCGGGGGTGGCCAACCGATTCAATACTGATGTACCATTTGAGATTCTGCCATAGCTTCTAGACCATGACTTGGCTGTAATGCCTGTGCCTGAGTTAAGCTCAGAGGAGGAAGGAGGAGATGATGATGAGAGTAATGATGATGGAAGTTCTGTTGATGAAAATGATGGAGATGATGGAGATGAAGAAGGAGCTGGGATAGCTATGATTGAACAACATATTCCTACACCACCACAGTCACCACCACAAACTCCACCACATCAAATTACTCACACACCACCTCAAACCTTAACCTTTAGCCAACTTGAAACATCAACCCACACATCACCAACCCCACAAACACCACCAACAAATAGCCCAATTCAAATTGAACCAATTATTTCTAGCCCACCTCATATACAATCACCACAACCATCTACCTTCCAAACTCACACCACAGAACAACCTGATTATGAACAATTCTTCACAACACCACCTACATCATCACACACTGAAACTGACCTTCTGACCCTAATGAAAGAAAATGCTGAGTTGAGAAGAAGGAATGAGGAAGTAACACAGGAGAATGTGATCCTGTTAGAGAAGTTGGTACAGGCAAACTTGAAAATTCAAGCCCTATAGCAGGAGGTTGAAAAGAACTCAGCTGCCCCAAAACAGGGGGAGAATGAATCTATGCCAACTGTCTCAGGTGTAGAAGGTGAGAATGTGAATGCATTGAATATGATTATGAATGTGTATGGAGATGGAGAGGAGAGCAGTGAGGAGAGGAGAACTGAGGAAGATACTAATTCCTTAGCTACTGATGTACTTACTGATGTCACTGATCCACAAACTGAAGAATTCATTGATGAAAATGCTGCTACTGAGGAACTTATATACACTGAACCAGAAACTGACCAAGAAGAAAGTTCCAAGAGGGTAGAGCATGATTCAGAACTGGAAGCCCTTGAAAAGGAAATTGATGACTTTCCTCCTGATAGTGAAGAAGACTTAAAGAAGAGGATGGAAAAAGGAAATGCCAAAGTTACAGAAGAAGGGCCTCTTAAGGCATATCCTGAAAAGGATGTTTTATTCAGAGATGATGCTGCTGCTGCTGCCTTAAAAGAACAAGAAAGAATTATCAAAGAGTTAATGGAAAGGGAGAAAATAGCCCAATCCATAACTCATGAAGAAATGGCAGAGCGGGAGATCTTGATCAATGAAGCCAACATAGCAAAAGAAATACTTGATGATGTGGCTGATCAAGAGGTGATAGAGGAGTTGATTAAGATAAATAGAGCTGAGGAAGTTGATAATTCCTTAGCTATGGTGGTTAGCATGTTTCAACTTCAAAGTCAAACAAATGAAACTGTTGAACCAGCCAACTTGAATACTGATGTCATGATTGAAGAAGAGATTGGTGAGTCCATTGCTTCAATGGCTGCCAAGAAATGGGCAGAACAAGTAAAGGAATATCTGAAGAAGAATCCCACTGACAACTGGTCAGAAAGGGTAAATATGCCTAAGCCTCATGAAACACTTAACCAGAAGAGAGAAAGACTTTCAAAACTCCATGAAGAATTTACTGAAAAAGTCAACAGGTTTGCCAAAACCTATATGAGGAGAAAAAGGACTTATAAGCAGACTGAAAATGAAAAAGTTGCTAAGATGGGGAAGTGGGATGATAAGAATAACTATTTTGTTGAAACACCTGATGATGAAGCAAGTCCTATAAGGGCAATTCCTTTGCAGACTCAAAGGCCAGATGAACATGTGCAAGGAGTGCCAAATGTACCAATTACTGAAAACCCACCTTCTGATGAACCACAAATTGATGCAATAAATGATCTATCTGAAGGTGAAGATGACTCTGAAAATTCTGATGATGATAATAATGATGATCCTGAGAATGATGAAAGGAAAGTTGGTGCAGCTACCAATGTTGTGTCCCCACAGGTGGAAATGACTGATGTGCATAGGGCAAACATTGAGCTGAGTATGTTGGAAGCCAAAAGGCTTATGGAACAAAAGAGTAGAGATGCCAAGAAATTCAGAGATTATCTAAGAAGGCACAACTACTCTGAAAAAGATTTGTCTCATTTCACTTTTGATCAACTCCAAGATCTCTATAACAGTGAAAGAGAAGAAGTGATTAAGAAAGCTGTAAGAGAAAATGAAGAACTTGAAAAGATGGAGGAATTGAAGAAAAAGTTTAGAGGCATGTGTGGTTATTTATTGGAAAGGGATATGAAGCCTGAAATTGTAGAGAATTTATCCAGAGAATCAGTGGTGGACCAATATAACAGGCTGAAAAGAAAAGAAAAATCAAAAAGGGTCCAAGCTGAGAGCTCTAAGCAGGCTGAAGCAACTGATGAACCCCCAGCTAAGAAAAGGAGAATTCAGACTATAAGGGAGAAAGAAAAAGAACAAGTCAAATCTGTTGAAATCCCTATTTCTCAAGAAGATGTGAAACCTGAGCCTGAAGATGAACCATTTCTGCCTTGGGAAAATGAAGAAATGATAAGCATCCTGAGAAACATAATGATAAATAAGAAAGGAATGACTGAAGCAGACTTCAATGTCTTGGAGAAAGAGGATTTAAAGACTCTTTTCTACCTTCAAAAGGCTGAGTGGGAAAAAGCATTAAGAGAATGAGAGAACCCAAGATACTACGCTGATGGTAGGTTTGTACCTGCTGGATTGGCAAGAACTCCTGGAATGGTAAAGATGTTAAGAGAACTTAAAGCAGCAGGACATGATATTGTTGAATTAGCTAACCTTCCTACTGAGATGGTTGAAGCTGTTTATGTAAAAGTCTTCAACTTGGGACCTCAAAAGCCCAAGAAGTCCATTCCTTTTAGACCTCCAATTCACAGAAGATTTCCAAGAGATGGAAGAGGACAAGGAGGAAGAGGTGAATCAAGCAGTTCAGCACAACAAAGAACAAGACCACAATCAAATGTGGATCTACCAAGAGAACTGTACTATGATTCTGTCACTGATACCCTCAAGGTGATTACGGGGAGCAGATTATTAAGAGAGATTATGGTTAGAAGTGACTTCCGTGAGTTTAATGAAGAACAGTTGAGAAGGATGGCCACACTCAATTTGAATGGCTACAGAAACAGGAACAGATCTGCAGGTAGACAAATGAATGATCTATCAAAGTACCTGCATGAAAAAGCTGATAAAGGATTCCAATTCTTAAAAGAAAAGAGTAGCTGGAGATTGATTCAGTCTCACAAATCAAGAAGGATTTCAAAGTTGAGAAGAATGGACATAGCCGAGAGAGACTATCAAATGAATGTCCGAGATCAGAATCCATTATCCAACATGAATGCTTGCATAAGTATGAGAAGAAGGATGAGACGCCCCAACTACACAGTACAGAAGAATGGCATAATTGCTGAGATTGAATACAAAGAGAATGCCGATCACTTCTTACTGAGAAACTCAGATGGAAAGATATTGGGGATCATCAAGGAAGACGAAGATTTGACATATCTGCACAGTGAAGATCTCATGGATATAAGGGACTTGGCCTTACCAGAAAGTCACATTCATTACCAAGCCCTTAATATCTTCAAGATGAAAGCTGCTTCAGAGCTAATCAACAGAAGACAAGTCGTTCATGATGCAAGCTTTGGTTCATCAGAAGGTGGGTTTTCAGTAATTGGTACATTTGGCCCTCCTTGCACATGTTCATCTGGCCTTAGAGTCTGCAAAGGAATTGCCCAGGTTCTTCATCACAGCTTTCTCTAACCCTTGACTTTCTTTTCTCATACTCTTCCATAGTTTCCACTTCTCCAACATCCAACACCTCATGACTAGAAAAGATTGGATAAACTGGGATAAAATTTTCTGTATCAATTTTTTCAGTCACCATCTTCTTTTTGTTGTTCTGCTTTGTCTTACCCAATACAGCATTGCTTGGTGGTCTAACTGCATTGTAGTTTATCTTCCTCCTTTCACAAATATCAAAGGAAACATGTTCTGTTTTCATTTTATCATTCTGTTTCTTCAATCTTGGTGGGACTGGTGGATACTTTGGAAGTTTATCAACAGATTCCGGTTTCTTATATTTTCTTCCTCTTTTAGCAGCTTTGATTTCCTTTTCAGTAATTTGATCACTCAAATCACTCAAGTCATCTTGAACCAACTCAACCGAATCAAAGTCATCCTCAGAGACTTGAATTCCAATTGACTTATCCTCTTTTACTTCTTTCTTAATCACAAACTCTCCTTCTTCATTCACTTCTACCTTTTTATACAAATCAACAAATTCTTCCTTGTCTTGAAAGACATCTCTGAATTGTTGCAAGTATGCATCTCTTTTCTCTTTGTCAACTTTTGGCATGAAGTTGTTGTTGAATGGAGGTGGAACGGTTTTGTATTTGTCTTGTTCCTTCACCTGGTTCAGTATACCGCATATGTTGCCTGTTGAGACCAAATTCTTCAGAAATTCAGTTTCAACCTTCAGTCTTGTGTTTTGTACCTTTTCTTCAATCAACATCTTCTTTAATCCATCAATCTCAGTGGTGTATCTGGTTTGAGTTCTGTAAATGATCATGCAATCATCTTCGAGGCTTTTAATCTTTTCATCACTGATCATCTCACTTGCCTCATACTCATTGATGATACTTTGTTTTCTAAAACACTCACTTTCCAGCTTGCCTACTTTTGTTTTCAATTCAATGATGAGTTCATTTAAATCAACTATAGGAGCAGAGTGTACCTGAGATGATGATCCTTTTTCTTTCTCAATTATGGCCATGAATGCCACATTTGCTTTCCTGATATCATCTGCAATGTCCTCATCATGATTGCTCCAATCAAAATTTCCTTCATGCTGTGTAGTCACTGCCACATTTCCTTGATTTCTGATCTGATTTTGATTTGCTGGAACAGTGTTGTTTGGAACATTTTGAGCTGCTTGAAGGTTTTGATTGTTATTCATCTGAAAACCTTGAGTCTGTTGCATACTTTGTTGTTGATTATTCATTTGAGGCTGAAAGTTGTTGAAGTTGGGGTTGTAATTGTTGTTGGGATTGAAGTTGTTGTTGTTGAAGTTGTTCATTTGATTGCTGTTGTTGTTGAATCTTGGATGATTTTGTTGGTAATGCTGCTGACCTCTTGTTTGATTGTGTTGATATTGCTACTGACCTCCTGGTTGTTGATTATGGAATTGATTCATTTGAAAGTTTCTTGGTTGATTGCATTCTCTTGCAAAATGACCAGGTTGCTGACAGTTGTAGCATATTTCTTTTGACTTGTCAAATCCAATCCTGTCATTAGGACCAAAAACCAGAGACCTACCAGTTCTGTTATACAGCCTTTTACTTCTCAAACCCAACATGGCAGATTGCCACTTCAAATCCATGTCTTCCAAGTCATCTGCATCAATTTGCTCTAAATCATCTTGTACCACACTTGTGAAAATTAGATTTTTTGCAACAAATGCATTATATGACTCGGTAAACATAGACAGCAAAGCCTGTGTTTCATTGCTTTGACCATGTCCTGTGCCAGTATGAGGAACATTTCCACTTGGCATGGAGGCAGAATCAGTATCATCAATCAGTTGCACATTGAACCTCTGCTGATTTCCTTGATTACTTGTGCTACCTCCAATGAAATATTTTGGAGTAACAACATTATGTTCAGCTGGTTCTTCAATAATGGGAATTTGCTGTTGATTCTTGGTAGACAGATTTCCCATGAGTGCAATCAATGCATTTGAAACATTGAAGCAGGGTCTGTCTTCCTTAATCATCTTATTCTCTATCATTTCAAGTTCTGCAGCCTGAAGAAAGCATACTACATCATCCAATTTCAATTCATTGAAATTATGCTTCTAAAGGATGAACTTGCAAGCAGTATACCATTCTTTTGGCATTGAGTTGAGTAACTTTGTATTCAAATCAAAGTCAGTCATTACATAATCAGTTGTCCTCAACTCATTCACAATACTTAGAAAACGTTCTAGTATTGATTTCAACCTTTCTCCATCCTTATACTTGAACCTTTCCAACTGTTACTTCAATCTTTGCTTCTTTATGTTCTTTAGTTCAGTATTCCCTTCATACATCTCAAGGATGGCATCATACATTTGCTTGGCAGTTGTGTGATGTGCCACCTTGGTCAGAATCTCCCAAGACAAACCTAGCTTAATCATAGCTAAGGCTTTGTCATCCACCTTTCTCATTTTTTCTCTTACAGCAGCAGTTGCAGCTACATTTGCACCTTCTTCAACAGTAGTTTGTGGACCATTCTTGATATAGTTCCACATATCAATATCATTGTAGCATACGGCTGCTTCAAAGAGTACTTTCCATTTGATAAAGTTTTCCTGTCTATACAATCTTGATATCTTGTTAGTAGACACCTCTTGTTCCTCATATCCAGACATTTTGAGAAATCAAAAATCAGTTTCTTTGTAAAAACAGAGTTTCAAAATAATCAGATCTGAAAACAGAATGCTCAGATCTGATGTGTCTGATGTGATTAGAACAAGATTTAGATATAAAGATTAGAACTTTAACTGAAATAAGGAAGAGAAAAACACCGGTAGATTGTAGATCTGGAAGAAAAATGAAAAACAGGGCTGCTGACGTCACAAATCAATGGAACAGTGGTCTGCTTACGTCATTCTTCTTCAAATCTTCAATCAGCAACAATCTTTTCAAAATAGCAGTAAGGAGCTCTGATACCATTTGTCGGTCCCTCGATTTCAGCTGGATCTTAATTAATCATGTCATAACTCACACAGATTAATGCGTTGACAAGAGAGTTAATGACGGGTTGCTATATTTAGAAAGATATCCGTTTGTTAAAGGCGGAATCAATAACAAACATACGGTTGCAAAGAATAATCAAAGGTAGAAAGCACACTCGGGATTCACTCAAAAGATTTCCATTTATATAACATTCATCATACAAAGTGGATAATCGATTTAGGGTTTTCTATGAATCCTAGGACAGCCGTCACTTTCAAGAAATATTCTTTCTTATCCGAAAAGTGTAAAGGCTTATCTCTCTCTCTCTCTCTACGTGTGTGCGCCCTTGGCGGCGTGCCCTAAACATTCTATTTATAGGCCTGCCAACCTAGGACAGCTGTCATTCCTTCTAGAAACCCTAAATGCAATCATACATACTCAAATTACATATTCAAAATAAACTAAGTGTAAAACAAGTCTTCCGGGTAGGCTTTGCATCAATCTTGTCTTTCCGAGTATGCTCGGCCATCCTTCATAACTTGGTAACATAGAAGTGTGCTCGGGTTCAGTTTCCCGGTAGACTTTACTTAAAGAGTATTTCACCAAGTAAAATACTCACCGAGTAGACTTCAGTCTTCTTGACTTTGCCCTACAACTTCTTACGAGCAACCTTGTTCTTCAATGATCCATTTCAGCTCTTTGCTATAAAATAACTTATTAGCAAAGTGTACTCGGGAGTACTGTTCCTTGCTTGAGCTGAACGTTGCCCGATATTACTTAGAGATATTCCTTTAGATCATCAAGCATACTTGGACCATACTTATTAATGAATACCTTGCCCGGTCTTCCAATTTCTTGGCTTCTTGGACTTGGATAACCAAACCTTACTCGGAAGAGTAATATACTTGGCTCTGAAGAACAGACTTACTTGATAAAGTGAACCTTGCCCGGATTTACATAAACTAGTGTACCTTACTCGGCAATGCACTGATTTGCAAACCCTGCTCAGATATCCACTTAAGAAGACTACTTGAAGTAAACCTTGCCCGGTAGGCAAAATATCGTACTCGGCCAAGTAAAAGCTTGCTCGGATGTCTAAGGTGTGCTCGGATCCATTACTTAGCGAATTCAGAGGAGGTTGAGAAGATTCCAATCTTCCATGTACTTCATTTAGGTCAAATCTTTGACTCAACAATCTCCCCCTTAGGTCAATTTCTTGACCCAACAGAGCATGCACCGACAATTAAGCGGGATTAACTGTAAACTAATCTGATTGGATTTTATATGTAATTTTTAATATATATATATATATAAACAAAATTATATATATAAAAAGATTCAATTTTGACGAATCGACTATATATAGCGATTAATCGACGCCTAAGCACAATTTTTATAACTTTGGCATGTTCAATAGAGATGCACATATTGGTTTAAGGGTCCAAACCGGTTCAGGTTGGTCAAAATACTAGTCGTTTCGAGCGCACTCATAAGAACAAGTTGCATTAAAGCAAACACAAATGTCCTATAACATTACCATAAGCATGTGATAATAATAAATTGAAGTATGATTTATCATAACACAAGACAAAAACAGAAACATTTATAATATTTCTAGCTGCCAAATGAAAAAAGCAAGATCACAAACTTTACCCCTAAACTGATTAAAGATGAAAAATTAAATGTTCTAAAGATTGATTGATTAATTGACAAAAGTTGACATAAAATTTGGTTATTAAAAGATATGTGCTAATAACAAAGATTCAAGTTTTTCAGTAATACCAGAATGACAACAAGGTGGTTCATTGATTACGCTTTCGATCTACCTGCAAGACCGCTTTCCACTTTCTTCACTTCGAAAATAAGCATTCTCCACATTTTAAGCACAAACATTTCAGCTTCCTCGTCCAAAATAGATTGTAGTCGATCAAGCATTTCGTCTGCTGTCACGTGTTCTTGAGTGCTTGAAACTATGTAGTCAACAAGCGACATTTCTTCTTCACCTAAAAACTCGGTTATCTTCTTGGAGATCCATGGTCTCATTCTTTCATGTAATCCGTTCTGTATAATATCATCAAACAACCATCATGTAAAATGACACATATACAACGTTCGGCTCCTAATAAAAGATCGTGAGCTACTCGAGTCAGATCGATAAGAAGCTTGAAACGAGTCGAGCCTTATCAAGCCAAAGCTTCAAATAAAGCCCGTTTAGTTATCGAGCCCGAGCTTGAGCCTTGTATGAGATCGCTTAAGCTCGTTGAGCCTTAAGAAGCCTCAAAGATTTTTTAAGTTTTAACGTTTTTAGACTTCTCTATGTATTAATTCACTGCACAACCAAGCTCGAACCAAGATTTGACTCGTTAAAGTTACTGCACACGAGCTCGAACTGAGCTTAGGTTCGTTTAAGGCTTTTCTCAACATATAAAAATATTAAAAAATGTATATAAATTAATTAATTAATATATAATAATAAACAAGCCAAGCTCTAAAAAAAGAGCTCGAAACGAACTGAGTTCAAGCTCGAGCTCCTGTAAATAAAAATGAGCTTGAGCCTAGTCGAACTCAGACTTGGCTCGGCTCATTTACACCCCTCGGCCCTTTTAACAAACGAATTGGGTCAGACACCAACCCATTTAAACTAGACAAAAAGCAAGAGTAAAGTAAATATACTAACCTTATTATAAACCTCCCAATTTATCGGATACGAGAACAGCTCATCTTTAGTTTTTGGAATGGTGTCGATTAACTGTTTTGCATCCAGAAGCTTCTTATTATCTGGCGTTTTCACTTTTTCTTTCTCATCTCGAGCCCGATTAGTTTCATGGTCCCGGTCCCGATGGCCAGATCGATCACGATCATGGGCCCGTCTACTTCGGTCCCTATCCGAATCGGGCTTTTCTCCAACTCGTTTTGCAAATTCAGCAGCTGCAGCCAAATTAGAAGGTGGGACCGGTGTGGTTTCTCTAACAGCTTGTAATTCTTCTGTTGAATAATCTATTGGAACCAAAGGCCGCATTTTTTTGTCCTTTTGTGCATCTTCATCTTCTTCATGGAAAAGTGACGGCACCGTTGTTCTTTTCCCGGACCCCACAAGACCAAACCCTAACTTTTTGGGACCGAGTGTGTTGCTTTGTTTTGTTTCGGAATCGTCACTGGTCCCGTTTTGGGTAATTTTGTTACCTGTTATGTGAACAGTACATACATAAATAACATTATAAAGTACAATAAAATAAACTACACCACCAATTCTATTAAAAAGGTATTTAATTTGTTGGAAGGTAAACCGTATACCCGTGTTGAGGTTCAAATACCATTAAAAATAAAAATAATACATAATTGTTTGAATAATAAAAATTTTGAAGATTGGCATCTAAATATTAACACTATGGCAACTTTTAACCCGTTTTACCCATGAACTTGAGGTATTGACCCATTTGATATAAAATATGACTGAAATCAACCAGTTACTAATTAAAATGAATTAAAACTACCAATACTTACCAATCTCATTTCCATGTTCCATCTCAACATCTGTTGACTGGTGGTCAACAGCCTTATTTCTGGATTCCAATAAGCTCCCATCAACTAGCATAGCATTTTCAATTCCGTTAGCGGTATTGTTATTACTATTAGCAGATAAAATCTCTAATGCATGTTTTTGTTGTTCTTTCAGTTTCTCTCGTTCTTCTTCTTCTTTCCTTTTAGCCTCAGCAATTTCTTCCATTTCTTTGATTTTATCCTCCTGATCCTCTTCTTTCTCCCTTAATCTCCTTTTTCTTTCCTCTCTTTCTTCACCGCTATTTCTATATTTTCTTTTTCTACTATAAGTATCATCATTTTCTTGATCTATTATCTCATATTTCCTATCTTGTTCTCTATCCTTTTCCCTTTCTCTCTCCTGTTTCCGGGCCCGTTCTTTCTCCTTTTCTCTAATTTCCCACTCTTTCAAGCGAGCCCGATATCGACGCTCTTCTTCACGGATTTTGTATTCTCGTTCCCGCTCTCGTTTGGCCCGTTCTTGCTCACGTTCTCTTTCGTATCTTTCCAATTCTCGTTCTTTTTCACGGGCCCGTTCTCGCTCTTTTTTACTGTTTCGATCGGGTGAACTTGTTTCAAGCTTCTCGTTTTCATTCGTTGGTTTTTCTTCATCTTTTTTATCTTCTGCTGCATATGAAAAGAGCAACATCAAATGAAGAAAACAACCAATTGCCACGTATTTACTAGCAGATATATCAAGTTAAATGACGAGTGTGTTAACAATGATTAAAAGAACATAGTTTAAATGTGTTAGCTAAAATAATAACCTATATGTTTAAACAGAGGATTTAGCAAGTTGTATGCATTATAACAGATTTTAAGATCCAACATCTAAGCTGTTTGTTTTACCCGTTTGAATTTTAAAAAAAAAACACAAATAAACTGGTCCATTATTAAAAGGAATGCGTTGTAAATTTCCCATGTGAAGTCATTACAGAAAGAGTTGAATTGAAACAAAACATTATGATTGTGGGTCAAAACAGGTCAGATTGATTTGACCTGCAAACACATCTCGTTATTTTCTTCGAACTTTGATATAAACTTATTTTTTTTAACTAGGAGTAAGAGAGCAATACCATTACAATAATAATCTACATGTTCAGATAAATTATTTTTAGAGATTTTATGTATTAAAATTTCAATTTGAACTACTTTCAACCCGACAGACTCACTTGACACATTCCTCTTAAGCTAAAACCATGATATGACCTGATTTAGAGTACACCTCAACCTAAATCGACCACTTATTAAGTAAACACGCAGTACTGTGTGTGGAAGAATTACTTACCACTTCTCGCTGCATCAGCATCAGAATCACCATCTTTAGACTTTGCAGGGTGATCAGAAGTAGAACTTCCACCAGCATCCGGGGCAATTTGTGGTGGCGGTGGTGGTGGCGGCAAAGGCTTATTCTTTATCCTCTCTTCTATCATTCCTGAAAGCTTTTCACTGGCTTCTTTATCAGCTTCTTTATCTTCATCAGTCACAAGTCCAAATGAAGCATAATCATCAATTTCTTTGTTTGATTCATTGTTATTGTTACTATTATCATCTTCCTTTGATTCATCCACGGAAGTCTTTGGAGATGTGGTTTTTTCCTCTTTACCAGCTCCTTCAGCATCTGCCGCCTTTGATTTTTTTGAATCCTCTTTTTTCTTCTCAACAAAACGCTTGAGATACTCTTTAGTTGCTTTGTCAAAATTCAACTGCAAAGTTGAAGCCAAGTAACTTATATAAAGTAATTATCAACTAAAACTTGAAAAATCTATAAGATCCATAAAAAATTACTTGACAAGAGGAATTAAAAAAAGAAGATTTAACATACCATTAGCTCCTGGCCGTCAATACTTAATTTACTCAGTAGCCGTAAAGCACGTAAAACTCCTTCCACAGATTCAAATTCACAAAAACCAAATCCCTTCAAAGCTCCAGTAGTGGGATCCGGAACACGTTTCCAACTTTTAACAGGCCCGCAAAGCTTCAAAATACAGTTAAATGTGTAAGCACATGAACACTAAAATCTGTTTCCAATTATGAAAAAGGAAAAAATGTATGTGAAGGGTAGTCAAAGTTTCTTACATCAACTCGTTGACCAAAAATCGTTTATACAAAAAAGGGTACCCAAGTTTTTTAAACGATTTTAGTGTTCGGTTTCCATTTACATGTGTAAGCACATGAACACTAAAATCGTTTATACAAAGTCCGACTAAAAAGCATGCAGATATATTTTAAAATGACAAAACTACCATATATTCTTACATCGAGTCGTTTACATCAATAAAAGAATATTTTTGTCTTTGCATAGTTTTTAAAAACATCTTATCATTTGGCAGAGCCAATAAAGCGGATTGATAATAAATAAAAAAAGAGAGGGAGACAACAAAATTACTTGCAAAAGGGAGAGCATGAAATCATTGTCCACTGTTGATGCTATCTTGCCAACATAAATCGTGGTCATTGGCTTCTCAGTTTGAGCTATGGCTAAATTTACAGGTGGCCTCACAATCGTAGGGATCACCGGGCCTCGCATAAGCATAACTGGAGGGCGCTGTAAAGTTGGAATGACTCCTATTGCTCCAGGTGGTCTTTGAGGATACGCGGGTCGAAGCATTGGAGGATATGTAGGAGGTGCATAACGGATCATTCCTGCATAAATAAGACAAACAAAACTATGCAAGCTTGTTAGATAAGGTTCAAGAGATTATTACTTCTATAAAATGCTTCCATTCAACACACTCAACAAATATATTATAAATCAGACTTGGTAACACAAAATAATAAACAATGTTTACCCAAATACTACAAGCAATTAGAGATTGAAGCATAGGCACACCAGCTGAATAGATAACCTGAATAAAAATTATATACAAGAATATGGAACTCATAGATCATGATTATACAAAGCAGCTTACCTCATGCATGCTGAAAAATAGTGGCCTTGTGTCAACAAGAGACTTCCAAAAGGTCTTGATGACAAGACATTCACATTCTAATTTGTGTTTCACAATTTTAAATTTTGAACTATTATAGAACCATCATACACAGTAACAGATGCAAAAAATTGAAACCAAATAGTATAGTTGAAAAGATTGTGATACCTTGGCATGTAAAGGGCAGAAAGAACTCAGTTGCAAGCATGTTCTGCTGCCGACAAATCACGATTTGAGAACCCATTAAAGGGAAAGTAGACTACAGTATAAACCTTACTTAACATGAACATTGGCACAATGTTTGCATACCAAAAAAGTTGTCTAACTAAAAATATTTTAGGGTCATTTTGGATAACAGAAAGTAGATTTTTCCCCTTAAAGTTATTCTAAGTTTCAAAAATAATGAAAAAGCTAGGCAAAATGTTTGCATACCAAAAAAGTTGTGGAAGTAATGATCAGTCTTCAAACCGTTTTCACCAAGATATCAATCCATAGGACACTGTACCAGAAAACATTTTGTCATCACTACTCCCTAAACATCTCTAAACTCCTCACAATTGCTATTGACCAAAAACTTTTCACTGTTATACACACCTACAGACTCATTAATGGCTAAATCTACACATAGGCTGAACAAATTATATGATGTCCTAAAAATGCAATTTTGAATTACGTGCCCACTTTGTTTCATAGACAGTTTTTTACAGATACTTATTGTGCAGCAGGATTAACACAAAAGCCTTGGTCAATGGGGTATCCCGGGTTCTAAACCTGAAGGAGGCGGAATGATTCTTTTGAAGTTTGTTAAGTTGCCAATTTCAGTGCCCTAAGTTTAACAACTTAAATTATGCCCTCAATTTTAACAATTTGGTTAAATATAACAAGAATAACAAATAACTTTGAGAAAAGAAGGCGTTCCAAAAATATTCCCATCCATGTTTCGATATAAAATTTTGAATAAGTCATTTTCGTTTCTCTACGCACATCGATTATCATAGTGAGCAAAACAGTATTGGAAAATTCGTAACTAGTCGGCGATTAATAGCTAGTCAGACCAAATCACCAGCCAATATCTGGACAATTTCAGGCCAAACTCTGTAAATTCCAGCCAACATTTGTAAATTATTTATAAAAATGTGTGTGTGTAGAACTGAAAATTGCACACAAAATCATGTGAATATATATACATACAATCAAACCGAAAATTACATTTACAGATAACTGCAAAATTACATATAAAAATCCCAGCCCAATTAATCGCTAGTCCCCACTCCACCGGCCAGCTAACGCCTAGCGAGTTCTACAACACTGAAGCATCAACCAAACTTATTTAATCATTTATTAATTATTATTAAACTAAACTATTTTTAATATGTAAAATTTTTAGTTAGTTACAGTATTCTCAAGATGCTAAACCAGACATGTTACACACATCAGCTAACCCGACAACTAATTCCTATAACAATCAGCTACACCGACAATCCGACACACAAACACATCAACTAACTAACATTTTTTCACTTCAAATCCACACACCACCACCACCAACAATTTAATTAATTAACTACACACATTCCAAAAACAACACAATAATCAAAACCCAAATAATAGGACCCACCTGGATTATTCATCTGATACCCATTCGGCGGCCCAGGCACTGGCACGGGCGCATACATCCTCATCGGCGGCTGCCCAGGCTGCCCGTACATCATTTGCTGACCTGGCGGCTGCACCTGAAACCCAGTGTTCGGAACCGCACCGTATTGCGGCGGCGGCCGGAACACCGGCGGAGCAAACGACTGAACCTGCGGCAGCTGCGGCGTCTGTGACGGCGGTGGTGGTGGTGGTTGTGGCAAATTGGTGGTAAGGTTAGGGTTTAGTGGTGGATCTGAATTGGGTGGAATTGGAGTGTCAGAGGATGGGGTTATTGATGTGGATGGTGAGGTTGATGTATTCGCCATCAGAGGTTTGAAGATTGATTGATTATTATTATTATTATGGTGAATTTGGGGTTTTGATGATGATAAAGATATGAGCCCTAATTTTGATTTGATTTGATTTGATTTGATTTGGGATGAATGTATGAATAGAATATTAATGAATATTATGAAGGAGTTTGGTTTGGTGAGGTTAATGGAAACAAGTACAAATAAGTTAATAAGTTATGATAACTAATGTTGGGTTATGGGGGTGGTTGGTTGCTTTTGAGTACAAATAAGTTTTGAGGTGTTTGTTTATAGAAAAAGAACCGTTAATCGAACTAGAGGTGCACAAACAAGTTTAAAACTCAACATCGGTTTGAGTTAAAGCCGGTTTCGTTTGGTTAACAAAAGTCAAAACCGAATTATGATTGGTTTCGGTTCGTGTTGAAACCGATTTCTTACCTTGTTACAGTCGGTTTCAGTTCGGGTTTTGATCGGTTTCGTTTCGGTTCGGTTAACCAGTTTGAAACCAGGTTCGGTTAACTAGTTTGAAACCATTTTTGGTGGAAAAAATTCCAAACCGGTTTCAAACATGGTTTCAATCGGTTCCAAACCGGTTTCTACATAATCGGTTTGTTTTTCCTCATCAAAACCGGTTCCAAACTAGTTAAAACTCGAACCGTAACTGATCGTAACCTGGTCAAGAGCAGGTTTCAACCCGAACCGAAACTGATCATGAACCGATTTTGACTTTTGTTGACCAAACCGAGCTGGTTTCAACCCAACCTGGTTTTTTATGTTAAACTGGTTTGTGCAACCCTGGTATTATTAAACAATAAGTGTAAAGCGTTTAATAAATATGATACAAGTTTTAAAAAAGGCAAATTAAAGGGTTATATTAGTGTCGTAGGCCTCGATTAATTCCTGATTAGCTGCTAGTTCACACTCATCGACTAATTTTGATTTGAGATGAGTATATGAAAAAGTTTGTTTGGTGAGTTTAATGGAAACAAGTACATAAGTAACAAACATTCAATGTTGGGTTGTGGTATGTTGGTTTAAGAGTACGTTTTATGTTTTAGATTAACTTTGAAATCAACTTATTGATTGATTTATTGTTTTTTTAAAAATTCAGTTTGAAAAGTCAGGATTTTGGGCTTTGTAAAAACATTTTTTTTTTCCTTTCAAAAAGCTAGAATGTAAATGATTTTTGTGATTGTCAAACACTTTTAACTTTATTGGATTTTTAGAAAAGCTAATAAGTTGTTTTAAAACTCAATCTCAAACATACTCTAAGTTTTAACATATGAGTCGGTGTGTTTGTTATAAAAGAAATTATAATTATAATATTATACATATAAGGGTAAAGTGTGTGATAAATATCATTATCACCGTACTCAGTAAATCACACATATATCAAAGCTATAGCAGGGTAAGATGTAGACAACCTTACATCTACCCCGTAGGAATAGAGATGTTGCTTCCGGTAACATCTACGGCTCGATGGTAGTTTTGTATCAAGCTTGGACATAGGACACATAATACTTAACCATTGGAACACCGATCGATTGGTGCATGTACCCTTGTCTTTCAGCTATCAACATCACCACATGATACATAATTAACCTTCCATCACTTTTAACGTTATTTTCACTAATTAGTATAGTGTTTAACGCTATCAAACACTTTTAAAGTGTGAAGTGTTTGCTAAAAATCTCTAAGATCAAAAGAGAACGTAAAACTCACATCACCGAGCCCATTAAGACTCACATCACCGCTCTTATCTTCGCTTAAGGCGGCGCTCATGTTTCAACCATTACCCGAGCACATTAAAATTCACATCACCGCTCTCAATCTCTAAGATCAAATATGGCTTGTTCTTCGTTTCTTTATGACAAGCACGGTAAGGGTCCTTGAAGTTAGAGTTAACACTCAAATATTTTAAAGACTCTATACTTGTGTACTTATAAATCTATGCAATATATTGATAAACTTTTTCATTTGATACGAATTTACAACGATAGGTTTGTTGTACTAAACTTTAACTAAACAACATAAGGGATTTGTCGATTTGACATCGTTTACAAAGACCCATCATTTAAAAAAAGCGTGATCGATAGTCGTTCCTTCGTTCATTTATCAATTTAATATTTGTATAAATGCATTCCTTTAGCCTTATCTAATCATTACGAGTTTACCGTTACAAGACACTCGATAATCCAACTTAAAATTTTCAAAATACCGCGAAAGCACGATGCACGAGTTCATACCGTTACACCAAGGGTTCTACCAAAGTTTGAAACTTTGGAGGGACTTTAAGCAACGGTGCTTGTAAATCACCCAGGTTACCAAGTTGACCACACACAGCCATTTGGTCATCACCTCTACTCGGTCTCATGAACACAACACAACCACCTTCAGCCAACGTGTTTCTAAACTCGACCATTCTCTCGTCTGTCGAGAGTTGGAAGTTGGACCCACTATGCGGGTTGAATGTCAAAAGGTTGATTTTACAAGGAATGCCCTTAACAAGATCAGTTATCCTCTTTGCATCATCAATGCTGCAAAATATAAGACCAAAAGCAATTGAATAATAAAACACAAACGTGAGCGAAATTACATAGATAACCCTGGAATTAGAGGTGTAAAAGTAAATGAGACGAGCCACTCTAGACCGACTCGCTAAAAGCTCGAATCAACCTGAGCTTAAATGAGCCCGAGCCAAAAATAAGCTCGCTTATCAAACAAGCTCGATCCCAAGCTTCATATACTAAGCTCAGTTAGGCTGGCGAGCCTCTTATAAATATGAATGCAGTAATTTTTATCTGATATAATAAGTATATATTACATAATAAAAACTATTATACATATAATTATAATGAAAATAACTAAAATATAATATGTTATATATAATTAACAAATATATAAAAACAGCTATATGCATATAGATAAAAATAACTAAATAATAAACGAGCAGAGCTTGAGCCTGAAAAATTCTTACGAGGCGAGCTCAGCTTGTTTGCACTCCTACACAAACTCGTTTATCATCTGTCAGACCGGCTGACCGGAAACTTCATTTTTTTATTTCTCACTTGTGTGTCAAATATAATTACAAATGTTTATATCAATTAGTAATCTAATTCTATTTTTAAAAAAAAAAAATTGATTAAGGAGGTTTTATGCATTATTAAGATTAAAAACATATCGTATTTGGAAAAGCTTATTGAGATAAATGTATATGATAAGAAAGTAAAGTTTGTTGGTCAAACCTGTCGTTGACTCCAGCAAGCAGCACGTATTCAAACAGGACTTTGTATTTATGTTTTAAGCTGAGTTCTTCACGAAGGGTATCAAGAAGTAATGTCAAATTATACTTCCGATTAATGGGCATAATCCAGTTCCTAACCTATAATATAACTGCAGACTGTAAGTCAAATTAGAAACGAATACAGAACATTACTTTTGACCCATCTGACCCGTTCCCCTTTTAGTTACTTATTTAAGCGCGGCCCGTTTGACATGTTTTGATAAAGGTGGCAGCTTCAACCCATTAGCTTATGAACGGGTCAAATAAGAAATGTTTAAAAAGGGAGAACAGGTGAAAGGACTTGAAAATTGCGGATCATAAATACAATAATTAAAAGATTCATATTATCGTTCTTATGAAAAACGAACAAAAAGGGGTTAGTGTGCCATGGACCCATTTCTAAAAATGACCCGATACTCAGCCCGCCAACCAAATTTGCCTCTGCAAACGAGCCGCGCCAGGGAGGGCTTGGGCTCGGCTAGTTTAGAAACTCGTTTATCTTAACAAGCTGAAATGTTGAGCTCAAGCTCGGCTCATCAGAAGCTTGAGTCAGCTCATTTTTATCTTTAAAATTTTGTATTTTGTACACATGTTGATATGCATAAAAAACCAAAAATAATATTTGTACCCATTAGTAAGTAAATGGGTCAACTACGCCAGTGGTAAACATAATAAAAGGTTAGTAATTAAAGGGATAAGGAATATTACCTCATCAGTTGTAGCATTCAAACTAACAGCTAATGCGCATTTAGACTCGCGAAGGAACTGCTTTATCTGGGGTACAAGCCCACTTGTTGAAGCGGTAACTTTATCTGGGCTGAAATGGAGTCCTTGTTCATCAACCATTATATCTGCAGCTTTTATCACATTCTCAATGTTTTGAAGTGGTTCTCCCATTCCCTACAGATAAAATATAAACAAAATAATATTAATACTTCATTCATTCTCTATACAGATGACTTGTTCAGATTTGACTTTGACTGTCAAACATACGAATTCTAGTGGCAAAATGGGTTGTTCGGTTAACCGATCAAAATGGTCATTTTTAGCATGATTCAATATTTGTTGATGTTGGTTGAACCACCAACATATTTGTCCAATTCTGTTTATAGTCAGCTTTTCTACAAAATAAATGTACTAAATACAGTTAAAAAAATTATATTATAAAAATAATATCTAATTTGTTTAAATAAATCTATTTAGGAGGTAGAAAACATCAGTATAACACTTTTGGCGGCTTTCAAACCGTTTCATCGTGTACTTTAAATTGGCCCGTTACAGTTAAAATGTTACCTAAATCAACCCATATCAAAAAAATGGCTTGAAATTGCCACCTGGCCAAACTTTTGATTTTACAGGTGATGCAAACATATTCGAAAATTAATGCTTGCATGAAAAAGTAATATGATTGAAGGAAGGTGAGAGTAAATTACAACTGTTTATAACATGTTTATAAATAAGAATGAGTTTATCACTTTTATTTATATATAATAGAATTACTCCATGTGTGATAAGCATGCATACCATGAAAACAACATTTCTGATGGAACCGACTTCACTTGTAAACAAACGTCTTGCATAGACTGCTTGTTCTACTATTTCAGCTGCAGTTAGATTTCTCCTCAAACCCATCCTGGAAATAAAAATTATAAATGTCACGCATTCACACAGACGCATATATAATGTATTTACGTGTAGAATGAGAAGATAAACTTGCCTGCCAGTGAAGCAGAATTGGCAATTCATCGCACAGCCGACTTGACTCGAAACACAGACTGTATTCCTGCCTCTATCACCATTAGGAATTATCACCGTCTCTATTACCAATCCATCGTCCAATGTAAACAATATCTGCAGCCCCCTGGTATATTATAAGTAATCAGAAGATCCTCAAAAACCATGTTATACAGTAATTCAATGAATAAATGAATAAGTTATGTTTACCTTCCTAGTGCCATCAGAGGCTATAACGATATCTTTCACTTGTAATGCCTTTAGCTTAGCGCGCTTACTCAACATCATCGTAAGATCTTTGTTTAAACCTAAAAAAAATCAAAAATAATAATATTAATAAGCCGATGAAGCTGTATGAAGAACTTTGGTATTAAAAATGAGGTAAACCTTCTAATTCTTCAGATGAATGTGCCCAAATACCCTTTGAATTGTTGCCATAAAGCAGCTTCCATAACATCAAAGCTTGAGCAGGTCTATATCCTTGTGAAGTGACCCAATTCTGCTTCAAATTTCATGTATTTGTAAATTGATAAAGCTTAAACGGTAGACTTAAGAGAAACAATTATCAAAGAAGTTATTTATGTTCAAATGCAGGATTTCAATTCAAAAACCATGTTATAAATCACAAATCACAACAGGGGTGTTCAGCATTCAAATAGAACTCGAAAACCTGAAATTCGGTTCAAATTATGCATTTTATTTTTATACACACACATAATTATATAAACACATACATATACATATGTGTGTGTGTATAGAGGGAGAAACATACACACAACTACAGAAGATTGTCTGAAATAATACTTCAAGTTCTGAAATTTAATATATAATTTTAATTTTAATGATAAACTCAAGAAACAATTACCCAAAACTACTAAATGTGTAAAATCTAAATCCGTAACCTAGTTATCGGCTTAAAGTTTCTAGTTCATTTAGTTTCTTGTTATTTGATTTTAATTATTAAAGCAGTTTGTCAACTAGTGGTGTACTAATCAGACTCGAAAAACTAGAAAACAAGAAACTTATACGTACCTGAAATTCTTGGTATCTCATTCCTTTGAGAATAACCTTTTGGGAATCACTGAGATTAAATCCACCATCTTCAACTCCTATCAAAACAAGGGTGAGGGTAGCATACAAACAAAATAATCATACAAAACATACAAAGTGAACGTAAAATGGAAGCGCTGTCATTTTCGTAATTCCTCATAATAGATTCATTACGCCACACCAATGTACGAGCAGAGTGCCGATAACTACTCTACTCTGCTTGTAAAGTGTAGCGTAATTATTATTACTCTACCCATATTTTGTTGCAGCGGAATGGACGCGGTGTCATTTTTGTAATTACTCATAATAGATTAGTTATGCCACACCAAAGTACAAGCAGAGTACCGATAACTACTCTACTCTGCTTGTAAAGTGTAGCGTAATTATTATTACTCTACCTATATTTTGTTGTAGCGGAGCTACAATACATATAGAATAATGATAATTAAGTTACATTTACAACCAGAGTAGAGTTGTTATCGGTACTCGGCTCGTACTTTGGCGTGGCCGATAACAACTCTACTCTGGTTGTAAATGTAACTTAATTATCATTACTCTATATGTATTGTAGCTCCGCTACAACAAAATATAGGTAGAGTAATAATAATTACGCTACACTTTACAAGCAGAGCAGAGTAGTTATCGGTACTCTGCTTGTACTTTGGTGTGGCGTAATTAATCTATTATGAGTAATTACGAAAATGACACCAACACCAAAGTACGAGCAGAGTACCGATAACTACTCTACTCTGCTCTTAAAGTGTAGCCTAATTATTATTACTCTATATATATTGTAGAGTAATAATTATGCTACACCAAAGTAAGAGCAAAGCAGAGTAGTAATCAGTGCTCTGCTCGTACTTTGGTGTGGCGTAATGAATCTATTAAGAGTATTCTTCAGACTCATTCCAAGTCGTCAAAACAAAACGAATACAGATTTGAAATAATATTATGAAATTTGTGTGTGTGGAACCATCGACAATTAAAAATGTTACAATATTATTTCACCTGAAGAAGAATACGAAGAACATGAGTGGCTTAGGGTTTGTGAAAGCCGAGACGGAGTGATTGCAGTTGTTGAAATTGAGCGCCGTTGGCGTTGGTTGAATAAATGAGAAATAAGTGACGGAGTGAATAACGGTGTGGTGGTGGTGGTGGTTGTACGGCGGAAGACGGTGGTGGTGATGGTGGCCATTTTAATTTGCCTCATCCAGATACAAGCTTGCTTCCATGAGTTTCATTTATGGAGCACGAATATAAGTGTACAAACCAAGTATTTTTAGGAATCCGATCAAGGTATAGTCGTATTTGATTAGGTTTTCCAGGTTTTGACCAGGTAAAGCGGAACCGGATCTAGCGGGTCCAGGAAGAAACCCAAGCCTTGGACGTATCCGCGAGTCGGGTATGGATAGGAACGGATTTCAGGTCGAGTTCGGAACTGTATATTTTGTGCACGTCTAAGCTTGAATAGAGTCACGAGTTTAAACGAGTCTGTTATTTTGATTTTCATATATTTTTTTATTTAATATGTTAAATACATTTATATAATTACTATTATTATATGTGAAATAATGTAAAAAATAGATAAAGAAGATGTATTATGTTTCATATAAAAGTTATAAATATTAATTAATATAAAGTAATAAATTAATAAAATAATAGACGAGTCCAGCTTGAACATGAAAAACTACTCACCAATCACACTTTAGCTTTAGAGATAACTTTTGTAAAGAGAGTCGAGCTCAGGCTTTAGTAAGTTAAACAAATTAAGCACGGGCTTGACTCAGCTTGTTTATATCTGAAGAAACGTGGATCGACTCACTGGTAGACGATCTACTTTCCTCGGGTGTGATTATGCTATTCCACCGATGGTTCTCTGGGATCTGGGTTCTTCCACCTACAAAATGAACAGCACCGTAAACTTACCCCTCAGAAAGGGACAGAGGGGTCCTCTTTGGGGTAACCCTCCGGTGTGAGAATAAGTGTTTGTAGGAGAAGACAATAATATGAGAGTAAGGAAATTTGGAGAGTATTGCTTTAATATAGCTGAATACTGTGTAGTTAGATGTGATTGTCTGTCTTCTTTGTGGAGTTGATGTGGTATTTATAGTGCTAGGGTTTCCACTGATGGGGCTCAGCCTTGTTGGCCTCCTCCAATTGCTTTGCGCCACGTGTCCTTGGGGACACCTGGTGCTTTTTCATTGGTTGTAATCACGTGGTAGCACATGGGTTTTGCTGAGTTGTCCACCTTTCATTGGCAGCTGTCAACATCAGCATATTCTTATTCCTTAAAAAGATACCTTCTGGAAGGTTGTCTGACGTGCACAATCAAGGTTGCCCTAATCCTGATTTGGATAAGGGCGAGGTTGATTATGTGCATGTGTGATACGCGCCTATCCTGAGGATGCGCGAGGTCTTCTCTTTATTCTCACGCGCAGATGTTTCATGCGCAGATGTGATATGCGCCACGCGCGGATGCGCAGATGTGATATGCGTGAGCATATGTGATGCGTGAGCATGTGATGCCTGAGCATGTGATATGCGTGAGCATATGTGATGCGTGAGCATATGTGATGCCTGAGCATGTGATGCCTGGGCATGTGATGCATGAGCATATGTGATATGCGTGAGCATATGTGATATGCGCCATGCGCATAGGTTTTGGCTTTGTGCCTTCATAATGTCTTGATTTCAAGCCTCTTGTCTATATCTTGTGGGTTGACCCGCCTCGCTCGGTGTTGAGGCGGGTACATACCTCTTCAAGCCCCCCCCCCAGTCTAATGTTTGTCTTGTCTCGCGCGAGCGAGGTAAGATAGATATTAGACTTAATAGTTTGCTCTTTTAGTAGGGTTTTGTCTTTTTCTTCTTATTACTCATCGGTGCGCGAAATTCTATCCTTTTGGTTGAAACGAATCGTCTATGTACGTGGTTGGTTGTTGCTGACATGCGTCAGTGATGGAGACGTGTCAGACTTTTCGTGTTCTCGAGGTGCTACAGTTGCCTTTCATGTCCCCTCATATAGTGTCAGGAACACGTGTCGCGCTCGCGTTGGTCCGTACCTACGAGTGGTGGCGCGTGAACTCTGGCAGCAGCTGTATCGTTTCTTTTCATGTCCCCTCACACAGTGTCAGGGACACGTGTCGCGCTCGCCTTGGCTTACACCTGCGAGTGGGGGCGCGTGAAGTCCGATCAGTACCAAAATTTCTCTCTCCTGGGCCTATAAAAGGAAGCCCTTGAGATTTTTTATTCTTCATCTTCCTTGTTGTTTATTCAAAGCTTTTCTTTGTTTCATTCTTTTCCGATTTCCGTCTTCTGCTTCCAGATCTCTGTTCTTTTAGAAGCATCCTCCGTTCGTTTTTACAGTTGTATGTCTGATAGTTCAGACAACACAATCTCCCCTATCCATCGCCGTGTTAAATCCTTAGTAATGTCTACGTTGAAGAAAACCGGCAAGGGGAAGAAGGCTGCTGAGGCCTCATCGGAGGATGTAGGGAAGACCAAGACGGTGAAGAAGTGGGATGAGATCCCCTGCAAACTGAGGCAGGACGATTTTGACAGCCTTATCGCCTCTCAGGGTTTTCTCCCTGAGTATGGTTGCATGCTGCCGGCGGCCGGGCAAACTGCGGCGGACCCGCCCACAGGCTATATATTCCTTTATAGCCATTTTTTCACCCACTGCAACCTTCGTCTCCCGATGACAAGGTTTGTGGGTGCGCTGCTTAAGTTTTATGGGATTCATATATCCCAAGTCCATCCGTTTGGACTTGTGCGCATGACTCACTTTGAGTTCATGTGCAAATCCCAGCGCGAGGAGCCCACCCCTCGGCGCTTTCAGTATTTTTATAAGCCCAAGATCCAAGATTCTTGGTTCTCATTTATTCCTCGCAGTCAGAAGGTCAAGTGCTGCACTGTTTCATTCAAGAGCCTTCATGACTGGTCTGAGAGATTTTTCTATATAAGGGCTGGTGTGATCCCCATCCGCATGACCATGCGCGCGATCTCTTCTGCGCCTGCGGATGTGGGCGTCCTCAAGAACCCAACTGGCGCCTGGGTAAACAAGTTGACTGCCGAACCATCCCCCGCCAAGAACATTTGCGAGGAGGCGCTGGTGGGGGTTGGTATGAGCAGGAGGTGGGCCGACAGCGCGACTGAGCCCGTTATCCAAGTTGACGGCTTGTGTAAGTTAATCTCATTCCATTACTTCTGCGCGAATATAATTCGTTTTGCTGATATCATTTGACTTGTTTTGTGCAGTCAGCAAGGAGTATGTCCACGCCGCCTATGACGAGCATATGGAGGGTGGCTCCGTCGCGCTGGGCGCTGGGGAGGTTGGCTTCCCCGATCGCTTCGATGACATGTTCATCCCTGTTGATCTGGGATTTCTCTTTGACAGCGATGCGCCTGGTAAGCCTTTGTACTTATGCTTATGCCTTTATAATACCAAATTTGGCTAACATTTCCGTTGCACTTATTGTAGATGCGCTCGAAAACTACGAGCTGGAGCTCGCGGAAGAGGAGGAGGAAGAGGAGGCGCCCCAACTAAAGCGTAAAGCTAAAGGGAAAACTGGCGCAGGGGCCAGTAAGAAGCAGAAGAAAGATGATGCCCCTGTTGTTCAGGATCCTCCTACTCAGGCGAAGGGACCTGAGAAAACCCAGGTGTTTACCACCAAGTTTTCCCTGTCTTCCCTGCCTCAAAAAGTGGGCAGACCTCCTGTCCACCTGAGGTATGGTGCCACTACCTCCTCCCTTCGCGCGGCGGAAAAGGGGAGCGGCGTTGCGCCTGCCGTTTCCTCTCCGACAGGTATACTTTGCTTATCTTTTATGGTTCTATGAGCGCGATTCTGATAGAATTACTAATGAATCCTTGCTCACTTAAATGTTTGTAGAGCCGGCGACCTTGATGGACCAACCTCAGGCGCAACAAGGTGCCGAGCCTGCGCCGGAGGTCGCTTCGAAGTCCCCTGTTTTACCCTCAAAAAAGGGGAGAATGGACTTCATGGCGATGTTTGCCTCGCGAACGGAGTTGCGCCAAGGTATGTATTGCGCTTTTATTTTCTGACCTTTTTCTTTTATATCAAGTCATGAACCATTTCTTTTTGTTGATTTTTTCATAGGAGTCATAGCTGGCGTACAAGCTGCTGGCGGCACTCCTGGCGCCGATGCCAGCGCCGCTGGTTCTGCTCCTGCTCCTGCTCCTGCAAGTGCTGAATCTCCCCTCATCGGGATTACTAAGGAGCAGGAGGCCGTTTTACGCGCCGACCTAGCGGCGTCGAGACCTCCCTCACCTCCTCCTGCGCACAGCCCTCCTCGCGAGACCGATTTTGGTTCTAGGTCGCAGGAGAAAAGGCATGTTTCCGAGGAGGATGAGGAGTTTGAAGTTGAAGACTCCGACCGCGGTCGCGCCAGCCCTGCAGCGCCACGAGGTTTCGTGGCGGAGTCTTCTCGTGGGCCTGGCGCTGACTTTTCTGCTTCATCCCCGCAGGTATAGGTTCGTTTTTGCTCCGCTACGCGGATTTCCATCTTAGTGTTTTGATGACTTAGATCATTACTTTGTGTTTGCAGGAATCCGATCACATTTACCGCCCGAGATGGAATATTACTGAGGACAGCACATTTCAGTCCATGGGTGTGTGTGCGGAATTCTGGGCTCATTCTGTGCCTCCAGCTGAAAGGAGGTTCCAGGAGGACCGCGCTCGCGATGACTTGCTCAACGATCATCTGTTTGCTGGGTCGGCCTTCTTCGCTATGATTACGTAAAGGTACGTGATGCTCTTGCGGAAGCCAAGCAAGAGGCTAAAGTGTCTGCTTGGCATCTTTCTAATGCTCGAGAGAGAGCTGAGAAGCTCCAAGCAGAGCTCAGTGAGAACAGAGCAAGTGCCAACAGCGCCTTCGTGAAGCGCGGGCATGAGCTTCAGGCTGCGAGGGAGAAGCTACAGGCGGCCGAGGCGGACGCTGCCAAGTACGCGCGTAGAGTGCGCGACTTGGAGCTGGACGCGGAGGCGCGTGACCAAGCTCTTGTCCAGTCTATAACTGACAAATCATCACTGGAGAGTGAGGTTGCCCGCCTGAAGAAGGAGCTGGCGGCCGCGCAGGCCGAAAAAGATGAAGCCTTGGCGACGGCAGCGTCTAGCCAGGAAGCACTTGATGCTGCGCGGGCGGAAAAGGAAGAAGCCTTGGCAGCAGCAGCGTCCGACAAAGAGGAGCTAAAACAGACTAAGGAAACTGTTGAGTTGTTAAACTCTCAGATTCCTGCCCTCGAGACGACTGTTTCTTCTCTCGCGCAGGATCGCCAATGGCTAGTCTCAAAGGGTATGACTCGTTGCGCTTATGCGATGAAATACTCAGACGAGTTCCAGGCCCTTGTGATGGATTGCAACGCTGCCGCGCGCTTGGTGGGTCGAGCTGAAGGGTTTAAGGATGGCTATGAATATGGGATGCTGAAGAAGAACCCATCCGACTACCCTTATCAGAGCGACGTTGCCTGCGCGGACATGGCCGGGATGGGGGAGAAGTATTTAAATACTCCCATTCCTATCCTTGCGCAGGTATTTTAACTTTAATGAGATTACTTTGATTTATTTTCCAAGTATTTCTGTACTCATATTTTTCCTTATGATTTGCAGATATCCGCGCTTGCTGACCAGCCCGACCTCGGCGCGCTAAAGAAATTACTTGACGAGTGCGAAGGGGCTGGTGGCGGCGATGATGGCGCGGGGATTGCTGCTCCTGCTAGCGGCTCTGGCGTGGCCAAAGGATCCGCTCCTGACACTGTTATGATAGAAGACTCCATTCAGGATGAACAACTTGACTATGGTCAGTTTGGAGATGACGAGGAGCGGGCTGCGCCAGATGCTGAGGGCGTTGATGAGGACTATGAAGAGGCTGACGTCGACGTGGAGACTTGAGAAGCCCTTCATGTTTTTTATTTTTATTTGTAGTTTGTATCTCATCATCTTGTAAACTTGTAAATTTCAATGCTTTGGAATGAAATTTTGTTTTTCCCTTCTTCGCATCTTGCGCATTCCCCATTCATCTCTTTATATTGCATGTTTGCTTGTTGAATATAAGATATGCTTGCACGTTGAAATAAGAACAAGGATGTAAGAAAATTATTATACTTAATCCTTGTCATATTGTAAGTGATTTTGCCATATCTTGATTATGTTGACACGTGCCTTGGCGTTTTCATTATTCCTCTTTTGCGCGACGTTATCTCGCATTTGTTATAGGGAACTATGAGTTTTTAGCCTTTACGTGTCAATGTTTTACTCAGATATCCATTACAATTTTATGCGCGACCTCGACCTGAGACCTTAACAACTATGTTTTGGCATTTGCTCTGCCTTAGTTGTGTTTAGGTATTTTTATGGTCAGGCTGCGCAGCATGTAGGATGGATGTTGTGAGTGATTTGAGCTAAGGCTCACATTATTGGGCTAAGGCCCTGAGCTAAGGCTCATAATTTTGGGCTAAGGCCCTGACGTTTTAGAGTTAAGACTCGTTAACGCGTTTGCGCATGTATGTTTTACTTCGTTTTATTTTGTTTTGATGTCAATACAATGTTGTCATATTGCTCAAAATTAATAAAGGGAAGTGTGAAACATGTATGCAAAAGATAATAGAATCCACATTAAGAGAAGATAGCGCGTATCATTATTCATAATGGCTTAAAAAGCCTTGATTACAAACTTGACATTTTTTACATGAAACATTTTCTAAGCTGTGCTGCGTTCCATGCGCGCGGGATCTTCTTTCCATTCAAATCTTTTAAGGCGTATGCGCCTTTTCCCAATTCTTCCAAGACTTGATAAGGTCCCTCCCAATTGGGGGACATTTTTCCCGGGGGTATCGCGCGGCTAGCTTCATTGTTTCGAAGGACAAAATCATTTTTCTTGAAGTGGCATTCTTTCACGCGCTGGTTGTAATATTTTTCCAGTTTTTTCTTGTATTTGGCTTCACTGATGATAGCCGCCTCTCTGCGCCCTTCAAGTAAGTTGAGATCCAACCTTCTTTCGCGCTCGTTATCAATCTTGCTCATCATGAGCACTCTATGGGATGGGCATCCAATTTCTGCTGGAATCATTGCCTCTGTTCCATAGGTTAGGCTGAACGGGGATTCGCCATTGCTGGTTTTGCTTAATGTCCTGTGTGCCCACAGGACATTAGGTAGCTCTTCGACCCAAGAATGGGATTCTCCCTCTAACCTTTTCTTCAGCCCATTCAGCAAGCTTTGGTTAGCGCGTTCCACTTGGCCATTCCCCTGAGGGTGATAAACTGAAGTGAAAATTTGGTTGATGCGCAATTCCTTGAGCCAGCTGGATATCTTCTTGTCAGTGAATTGCTTGCCATTATCGCTCACAATTTCCATGGGCAAGCCAAAACGGCATATGATGTGGCTCCAGATAAACTGCTTCATCGCTTCGGCTGTGATTTTTGCTAGTGGCTTGGCTTCAACCCATTTTGTGAAATTGTCTACTGCCACTACCAAAAATTTGACTCGCCCTTGCGCTTGCGGAAGGGGACCCACAATGTCGATTGCCCATTTGTGGAAAGGCCATGCGGAGGTCACTGGAATCAAGTTGTTCCAATAGTTCCTCGAACCCATCGATTTGCCCAGTAAGCAAGCTTTCAAACCAGACACGCGCCGCGCCCGTGAGGCAGCGGGCAAACATGTGACACCATGTTGGCATCGTCCAGCTTTCTAGGTTTCCAGTGTTGTAAAAACCTTGTAAGAAATCGTCTGGATCTGTTGTGCCGTCATATTTGCCCAAACCACTTGGCATCTTGGTTTTGTGTTGAATAGGGGCCTTCGCGATGCGCTCAGTGAATTTTGAATGTTTCACCAAGATGGCTGGCCTGTACGGTGTGGTTACATCCACTTGCCCTCTCACTGGTGGGCTGTATGGTGTGTGCAGATCCAGATCGGCTCTGGCTCCAGGCGCCATGTTCATTTGCGCGCGGAGCTGTGAGCCTCCTGCATGAGTATCTCGCGTCTTCCTGACGCTGTGCACCTCTTCATCACTAAACTCAGCGTGTTCAGTGTGAACAGAGTGACCCTCTTCCGGCGCGCGCGCCCTTTTTGTTCCTTGAATGGCTTGCTTGTCAAACGCTAGCCTTTGTGTTAAGTCGGCTAACTTTTTCTGTTTGACCATTTCATTGTACTTGTCCATTAGACGTCGTTGCTCGTTTATGAGCCATTCTTTAGGGTCATTGGTTTCATCTTCTGGACCCATTGGTCCTTTTTGTTTCGCGCCGGCAAGATTTTGTAACGTGAGATCGTCTGGAGGAGTTTCAGTCTGGCCGTGAGGAGTTGTGATGAAGGGACGGTTACTGGTGGTGCGCGTAGAATCACGCGGCCCCCTCAGAAACTGCTGTCCCTCATTAACATCCTCACGTTCAATATCCTCCAGAACTTGATCGACGTTACGAGCACCAGAAACCATGGTGAAAATTTGTTTTTTTAGAGATCTGATGAGATCTTGTTGCCGTTGTAACAGTGGATGGCGCCAATGAAGAAACGTGGATCGACTCACTGGTAGACGATCTACTTTCCTCGGGTGTGATTATGCTATTCCACCGATGGTTCTCTGGGATCTAGGTTCTTCCACCTACAAAATGAACAGCACCGTAAACTTACCCCTCAGAAAGGGACAGAGGGGTCCTCTTTGGGGTAACCCTCCGGTGTGAGAATAAGTGTTTGTAGGAGAAGACAATAATATGATAAGGAAATTTGGAGAGTATTGCTTTAATATAGCTGAATACTGTGTAGTTAGATGTGATTGTCTGTCTTCTTTGTGGAGTTGATGTGGTATTTATAGTGCTAGGGTTTCCACTGATGGGGCTCAGCCTTG
The DNA here is from genome assembly GCF_021521415.1 of Bidens hawaiensis. NCBI lineage: Eukaryota > Viridiplantae > Streptophyta > Magnoliopsida > Asterales > Asteraceae > Bidens > Bidens hawaiensis. The sequence continues at coordinate 70,725 of NW_027500225.1, forward strand.
TTGGCCTCCTCCAATTGCTTTGCGCCACGTGTCCTTGGGGACACCTGGTGCTTTTTCATTGGTTGTAATCACGTGGTAGCACATGGGTTTTGCTGAGTTGTCCACCTTTCATTGGCAGCTGTCAACATCAGCATATTCTTATTCCTTAAAAAGATACCTTCTGGAAGGTTGTCTGACGTGCACAATCAAGGTTGCCCTAATCCTGATTTGGATAAGGGCGAGGTTGATTATGTGCATGTGTGATACGCGCCTATCCTGAGGATGCGCGAGGTCTTCTCTTTATTCTCACGCGCAGATGTTTCATGCGCAGATGTGATATGCGCCACGCGCGGATGCGCAGATGTGATATGCGTGAGCATATGTGATGCGTGAGCATGTGATGCCTGAGCATGTGATATGCGTGAGCATATGTGATGCGTGAGCATATGTGATGCCTGAGCATGTGATGCCTGGGCATGTGATGCCTGGGTATGTGATGCATGAGCATATGTGATATGCGTGAGCATATGTGATATGCGCCATGCGCATAGGTTTTGGCTTTGTGCCTTCATAATGTCTTGATTTCAAGCCTCTTGTCTATATCTTGTGGGTTAACCCGCCTCGTTCGGTGTTGAGGCGGGTACATACCTCTTCAATATCTTTGCTAACATTGGACAAAAGAAAATGTTGGCATTCTCATCACTAGGGTTACGTTAAAAACCGAGTGTGCCATTCAGACTGCAATACCCCATTTCCCACTTTTGGTCATCATGTGACGATATTTAGTGTTTTTCAAGATTAATGATGTTTGTCTTTTTCTTTTTTCTTTTTTTTTTTTTTGTAAAACTAATGGTGTAAATCATGATCATTCTGGGAATGAAAAGATATTATCTGTCTCGAACCCTCCCCTAGAATGTTACATAATATTATAATAACTTTATTTTAATATAAAGAGTTGAATATATAAAACGTATAGTGATAGAAGATATAAATAACATGTCTTTTCTTTTAGATTTATGCTTTTCGTTTTTATAAAATCAAGAAAGATGCTTCTTTAAGTCAAAATATAGGTGAATTGTTTTTTCTTTTGTTTTTGTTTTTTTTTTTCATCTGCATTTTCTTACTATTTTATATTTATTTTTTTAGTTTCTTTTTATGGTTTTAGGTTTCAAGACTCAAGAATTTATTATTTATGTACAGTAATCTAATAAAATTTTCCATTAATAAGGTTTATATTATTCTACAAACTCCATTGTAAAAGTTGGCTATATAAGGCATATAGTGGTAGAAGAAACGAATAACGAGTATTTTTTTTATGTTTATATTATTTGTGCTTTGCATTTTCATTAGATGAAGAAAGATGGCTTATTCAAGTCAAAATATAGGTGAATTGTTTTTCTTGTCAACATTTTTTTATTGTCTTGGATTCATTTTATTGTTTTTTTTATATTGTGTTACTGGTGTAGTGTGTTCTTATCCAATTTTGTTGGTTTGAAGCTTTTCGGAGGCACGCTTGTCCTTTGTGTATTTGTTTGGTTAGTTTTGTTCTTCTTATGGTTTTAGGTTTCAAAATCTCAAGAATCGATGATGAAAACTTTCATTCATATTGTTTATATTCTAAAAATGACATTTTATGAACATCTGCAACCAATTTTAATTCAAACAGAACATTTTAATTCATAACAAATTGAATTCTCAAAAAGTGAATTTCTTGATGTAATCATAGTGTTCATACATTTAATATGTTAGAAGTTTTTTTATTGACGCGTAACTCTAAAACAATGTATACAAAACTCGAAAAAAACTATTATTAAAATTTTGTTTGCGTTATCTTTTTCTCACACATAAACACAGAAATAAATATTATCTTGGATTTTTCCGTCCATGACCACAAATTCTAATAAATAAATTATTCTTTCATCCCGTTGTATAGAGATAAGGCTTGTCTACATCCATCTTTTCTCAGATCATACCTGTTTTTTTATTTCTATCTATTACATATATTTACATGTATATATCAAGCATCAAGTGAATTATATATACTTCCAAATATTCAAAATTATAAAATTTTGAGATTTAGAACCATTGATTTAAAAAGCACTGATTTAAAATTACAAAGCTAGGTGATTACATATTTAGATTTAAGGTGTTAAACTATTATATGTACTTTATGAGCTTTATTTAAACCAGTTAGTTCATAAGGTAATTTTTAATTCTGTTTTAACAAAATTAGGATATTTATATGTTTTTTAGTTCAACATAGGGGTGTGCAATAAACTGAAAACACTGATCTGAAACCGAAAAAACCGAACCGAAACAAAAACAGACGGTTTAGTTTTATGTTTTTGTAAAAACCGCACTAACAGTTCAGTTTTAGTTTTGCATGTAAAAAAAAACCGAAAAAACCGACCCAACCCGAATTCCTAATTTTTTGTTTTTTTTATATTTTATATTATAAATATGTAACTCCAATATTTTTGATCAAATATATAATAACCTATTATTTTACAATTAACAAAATTATTTATATCTAAAGTCATTATTTTTTGCTAACTTTTTTTTCGACCTAAAATTTTCAAGCTCGAATGGCAAAAACTGAAACTGAACGGTTTCAAAAACTCCAAAAACCGAAGTTTTGGATTTCAGTTTGGTTTTAACCAAAAACCGCACCGAACCGCACCACGCACACCCCTAGTTCAACATTCCAAAGTCAAGTAAGACCAGATCGATCTTACGGCTCAATGATCAAGATCAGATCCTATGCAAGGCGTGACCAACACGTTTACGTTTAAGAGAAACATAATATCATAAAAGATTTTAAGAAAAAACCATAATCATACAAAAAAAAATCCAAAACAAAATGTAATGCATAAACTTACATAAGCAGGTACTTTTACAGTTTTACTATCCTCAAAAGACTATTTCTCAACTCATCATAACCATAATAATCACTACACAGTCATTGACTCTCAACTTCAAAAGCATAAAGGGTAACGAAACTTACAGTAAGCCGTAAATAAACCACCCATTAACACAACACATAAGTTTAAAGAGTCGAGTACAAGGGCAAAAGGGTAAAATTTCACCCTTCGACTGTGATAAGTTCAAACTCGATAAGTGACAAGTTGTTGTCTTCCTTAACAGAAACCGCAGCCGGCTCAGTTACTTCAACACGCCCCCATCTGTCCACTGCAAGCCTCATGGACCCTTTGTACATGTCGATTTTTGCATTTCTTAGAATCACAGTACTGCCCTCCTTCATGGCGTCCACTGAAAAAGTTGCATGTTTTATTAATAAGATAGTTAGGCATGTAAACGAACCAAACGAACACAAATGAGGCAGGTTTGGGATCGTTCGTTTAACTTTAATCAAACATGAACAGATAAACAAACAAGGTTTTCGTGCTCGTTCATTAAAAAAATCAGTGTGTTTGTTTATGTCCGTTCATTAATAGTATTAACGAACGCTTCAATAAAGTGACAAACATAACAAAACACAGATGAACAAACATAAACGAGATAATAAAACTAGACTAAATTGTAACGAGCCTAAAAAAATTAAATGAATATATAAACGAACAGACTAAAACAAACTAAATTAATGAACATTAATATATTTTAATAAAAGAATGTCCACGAAGTCACAGACTCACAAACATACACTAACGTTCACAAACACAAATAAACGAACAAGTTTTGACACCACAATAAAAGCGCTATAATGTATAAGAATTTTCATAATTTTTTAATAACTTTGTGATCGAAATCCAAATGAGAATTATAAGGTAAGTAAACACGCGATTTTAATTCCAATAACATCTAACAATTCATATGCACTTCACACTAATTGTTAGATATTATGTATAACGGATTTAAGTAGTAAAACATACCTTGATCATTTCTAGCAGTGAAGACAACAATTCCCGTTTCATCACCAACCAAACATTCAGCAAGACGCATGTTTCTACCTTGATTCCCGTTGTGACCTCGTGTCGTTATTGCTTTTGAGCTAACCACTTTTACAGTTTGGTTAAGACCAAAAGCATTGGGACAAAGCTCACTGATCTTAATGAAAGCTGGTTGTTGCTTAATTTGTTCAGCCATTTTCCAACAAAGCCTATAATAATATAGTGTTATATACATGGAGAAATCTAATAATAAAGTGGTGCGATAAACATTTTTGCGAGACGTAACAGCTTAAAAAAGAAGCCCTTTTTTACAATTCAAACACCAAAGTCTTAATATAACAAACTAAAAAAATGATATTTTCCTTGTTTTGATTGCGTTAAACGAAATGGTGGTGATTGAGTGCCAAATATAGATTACATGCATTTACTAAAACTACAACCAGTTGTTTGATTGAATTTGATATTGTGCTTGGCCAGTGTTGTAAAAATTACGATTAGGCACTGATTAATGGGAAATCAAAGGGCTACCGATTCGATTCATAGTTGTTAAAGACGCTCAATTTTCAGCGCTGATTCCCAGACTTTGGAGAGTTTCTGACCAAATTCTCTAAATTCCGTCAAGATTCCAGCCATATTTCTACTTTTAACTAAGGAAAACTACCTAACATTAATATTTTAGAACTTTTGGTACTAATTAGATATTAAATGTTATATAATAGCTTTTGTTTATTTTATTTAAAGAATGATAATATTTTTTAATACAAACATTTTTTTTTCACTGTGCGCTTTTTTCCCCTCAGGTCCTCGCATTTATTTGCGTCTTGTGCCTAGCGCCTTTGATTACTATGATTCGATTTCCCCTAATCGGCCCGTAAAATCAGTATCAGTCAAACCAATGAAAATTGGTCAAAAATAATTCAAAAATGGACAAATTTCTGCCAAAATCAATCAAAATCTTTTAGGGAATTGAAAAGGTAAACTTATTTTGAAAAGTTATATATAAAACTTTGTGTGTGTGTGTGTGTTTATACATATATATATAACTTTGAAAAATGGCATAAAACTTCCAATCCGATTAATCGCTAGTCGATACCCACCGCCGAACTAGCACCTCACGAGTTCTACAACACAACATGTGTACTGATTCAAAACCTAAATCACAAATAAACACATAAATTGACTTTTAACAACCAACAAGTTGACTTCTTCACGATCTAATTCAACAATTAACAAACTATATCATAAGTTCATAACAATCAATACATAATTCAATTCACAAATGCATGCATTTCTGATTAATAAATACTTAGACCCTCGCTTTTATATGCGCCTAGAGCCTTTGATCACTATTACGATTTCACCTAATCTGCCCCTAAAATCGGTACCGGTCAAAATTGACGTAAATTGGTCAAAAATCAATCAAAATTGGTCAAATTTCAGCCAAATTCGGTCAAAATCTTCAAAAGTATTTGAAAAAGTACACTTTTTTTTTTGAAAATTTATACATAAAACTTTGTGTGTGTGTGTTTATACACACACACACACACACATATATATATATAACTTTGAAAAATGACAATTTCCAATCCAATTAATCGCTAGTTACTTAGAACCCCACCACCCGACTTACGCCTAGCTAGTTCTCTAACAATATGTATAATAATCAATTAATCATCAATAATAAAAATCATCAACACTATAAAAACCTAAAAAAAATTAATCTTTAAATCACAACTAAACACAATTGTAATCGTTTTGAGTTTAATGAGAAATATACGTAAGATCGAAAAAAAATTAATAATAATAATAATTACTAAAAATTTGACTTTTAACAACCAATAAGTTGACTTGTTCACGATCTAATTCAACAACTAACAAACTAGATCATAACAATCGTCAATCAATACATAATTCAATACACAAATGCATGCACCACAGACTAATTACCTATTTAAACCTAATCATGTGCTAATTCGAAACAATTCAACATTCTAACTGAATGATTATTGAAATCAGATGAGATCGGATACGGATAGAATTGAAAATTGGATCGGTTAATAGAATTTATATTATTTTATAATAATAATAATAATTAGGGGAAAATAGAGATTGAACTACTGACCTGAGAGATCTGTGTACGGAATGAAATGAAGTTGATGGTAGTACTAAATGGGTTTATAGTTAGGGTAAATGAATTCGGATCCCCATGGATATTAAATTGTTAATTATTCATTTAGTTTGAATTTTTTTTTTATTTGTTTGTTTTTGTTTTTCTTTGTTTAAGTTTGATACAAACAAAAAGTTAAAAAGGTTGTTTGTTAAAAGTTGTTACGGGCTACTGATTAAATTCATAATTTCGTGATAAACTCGTCTTTTGATTCGGGAAAAACCCTCATATGAGGGCAACGCCCGTGAACACTCGCCCGAAAGCACGACAGTGCAGTGAGATAAAACTCGTTCGGTTTAAGGATCCAACTAGTGAATATCACCTACTCGCCTAATCTCTCATCATCACCTTTGTGCCACTTAAACTAAATTATGGGAGCGGGAATCAAACCTGAATCACATAGAACACTAAGTCTCTACCTTACCAGTTACCACTCCACCACTTACTCGTTGACGTTGATATTAAATTATTAATTGTTTGTTTAGTTTGATACATAAAAAGTTGAAAAGGTGTTTGTTGTTTAAAGTTGCCTTACAAAAATAAGTGTAATCCATTTTTAGAAAAACTGGTTGGTTTGGATTAGGGAATTTTTGTATAATTTGCTTAGTTAATAATTGAACTAACGGGAACTAGTCAAAATAAGTCATTACTAAGAAACTTGTTATTTTAAGACGAAAATAATAAGTAGCATTCATAAATCATTGATTGTCTACAACACTTACTCGTTGTCGTAGGCGCCACCACAAGCACTTTCGCCACTTCCACCGCTATTGTTGACGCCCCACCACTGTTATTGTCACCACCTTCACACTACCAGTCCACCACTTGTGGCCGTCATCATCTTTGTTACCGCTAGTGCCTCCACCACCACCCATCACTGTCATCTCCAATATCGTCTTCTTTTTTGTCGCCATTAGCCTTCATAAGTATGTGTACCTATTTTGATATCATTTTTCTAAAAACCATTTAGTTCAAACGACTCCATTTTTATCAAAATCACATTTTAATTCGAACCAACATGTTGTTTTTTTCTTTAGGAGATAGGACAATGTATGTATTATGTATATATACGCACTTATGTTATGTATGAGAGCGAGAAAGTTTTATTGAGCCTAAAGGTAGAGGTTCACAAATCAGGTTTTACAAATACATGGTTCTGGGTATCGAACCGGGTTTGGGTATGACCAGCTATTGAAAAATCGGGTATTGGTAATACCCGAGTTGGGTACGGGTATTGTCTCTAAAAACTATACCCTGTGCATCGGGTTCGGGTCGGGTATAGAACCGGGTTCGGGATTTTTGTGCACCTCTACCTAAAGGTGCTAGGGGGATTGGGTCAAGAGATATGGGCTGAATCTATGTGAACTTGGTCTAGAGCCCAAATCACGTCAAGAATTGGCATTTGAGTGCTGTCCAGTGAGCCCAGGCCCCAGCATGAGATGTTTTATATTTATTTTTTTATTAATAATAAACTTTATATGTTTAAATTATATTATCATAATTATTTGTTATCAACTAGCATTTAGGGAAAGCCGATTAATAACGTGGTTGGTGAGATAAAGGCCCTGAGATTCTTGTGGATAAAAGGGGGGGGTGATCAAAACACCGAAAGTTATACATAAAAGCAACGTTATTCGTAACGAAAAGATAGATACACCCAAAATGAAAACGCATAAATGAAAACATACCAAAAACTGTAAAAGCATATTTATTTATATAAAACTTTCTTTAAGAGAATTACATGTATATCGGTAAAGTACTCCAATCAAAACAAGTTACACATAAAGCAACGTTATTCGCAACAAAAAGATAGATACAACCAAACTGAATACACATAAATAAAAACATACCAAAAACTGTAAGCATATATTGATATAAAACTTTCTTTAAGGGAATTACAAGTATATCGGTAAAGTACTCCGATCAAAACAAGTTACACATAAAGCAACGTTATTCGTACCGAAAAGACCGATACAACCAAACTGAAAACACATAAACAGAAAACATACCCAAAAAAACTTTACAAACTTGATGCAACCCAAGACTTAAATTAAGGACATTTTAAGCCTCTATAGTTATTGTAAAGATGTAAACAAGTAGTGTTGTTGATGAAGTGAGAATCCATTCATTATATGAGAGATGATGAGATGCCAAAGTCAAGATTCCAAAGGTCAAAAGATCCATTCACAAAGTCATAATGTCCACCCTTTAGTGAAAGCTTTTTGTTCACCACAGCTTCTCTCACAAATGGATATGTTAATAGGTTCCCTAGAGATACATTCACAGCCTCCTGTATTTGTTGCATAACACATTAAATGTGGTCACACATTCATATTCTAAAAGCATATTAGCTGGTGCAAACGAGCCGAGCCCAAGCTCCAAGCTCGGCTCGTTTAAATTACACAAAGCTCGAGCTCGGCTCGTGAGTAGATTTTCAAGCTCGAGCTCGGCTCGGGCTCAGCTCATTTATTATTTATCAATTATTTTTTATTTAATTATAATTATTTTTGTATATTTTTTTCTATTATAACTTTATGATAAAATAATATATATTATTTAGTTCTTTATATTTATGTTTTCATAACATTATACATATTAATTAATAATTATTAAATATATATTTAAAAAATTATATAAATGACAGGCTTGTTTAGGCTCGCGAGCTGGCTCGAGCTCTATAAGTGAAGCTCGGGCTCAGGCTCTTTTTTAAACAAGCTACTTTTAAGCTCAAGCTCGGGTTGGGCTCAATTAAGCTCGGCTCGATCGAGCTTTTTAACGAGCTGATCTCGAGAGCTCGGCTTGTTTGCACCCCTAGCCTAACATATATAGTTATTAATAATTTGAAAAAAATGGCAAAAGGATACTTGCGAGGCCGACCTTAGCCCATTGGTGAAGCTCATATAGGGCCAGGGGCGGCCAAGGCCCTGTTTTTCTGCGCAACCGTGTAAATTTACCTGTTTTTTTTGCCCGAAAATTTTCACACGTAGTGTAAATTTACCCTGTTTCTAAACTGACTTACTTCAAGACGAGCCCATTTTCGTTACAGCCTGCTTTGATATTTTTTTCCAAAACGACTGTGAGCCCATTGTTGTCACTTGTCAGAACTCATTTGACCAAAATCATTACGAAGCTACCACCCGCCATAAAAGTAGACATGGTAGGGTGAACCCGTTTTGATTTTTTTTTTAAGCCGACCTATTTCAAGATGAGCCCGTGTTAATATTTTTTTCTAAAACAACCCATTTTAAGATGGGCCCATTTTGGTATGACCCGTTTTGGACCGAACCAAATTGATGCTTCTTTAAAGCAAATCACTTTGACCCAAACGCACCTTGACCCGTTACCAAACCAGCTCGTTTTTGCCATACTTACACATTATGTTGCTGTTTTGTGTACTTGTATGTTCTTTTTATGGTTTAATTTATACAAAGTTTGGTAACTTGGTGTGAAAATACCTTCTCACACTTGGTGCAAAGCTCCGAATACTCCAAATCGCTGCAATCTGCTTTCACTTTGCTCTTAGCCGGCAAACCGATTTTAACCCATTGTTCTATGAAATCACTGCCCATTCAATATGCAAAACAAAACTGTTAGTTTGTACTTTGTATCAGTTTAAGTTAAGCAAGTTCAAGTATATATCAATTGCCTTTTAGTAGTTGAAGAGGTAGGTCCCAGCAGAGCCCAGTTGGACCCGCAAGACTCACCTTGAAAAGGGACGTCTGCGCAGAAACCAACTGGATCCGCATGACCAACCATGCTCAGAGACGTGACGTCCTTACGCGCAGTACGCAAGCTGTCCCGCAGGAAATGCCTCCCAATGGTGAAGGACTCTGCCTGTTCCCGCAGTTGCGGATACAAGCCATCAGAGAAGGCCACCCGCGCAGCAAGGCTACACGCACAAGGCACTTAGCTCTCAATCACTCAGTGTCACCTGAAGGAATGAGCAAAGCCGGGAACAATCTCGCACAAGGGCGGGAGGGGGAATACTCCCGCCCAAATAAGCCAGTCCGTACGATACGGGAAGATCTTCTGTTCTGTACCTGACGAGGTATGGGCAAAAGATCTGACTAAAGATACGACAGCTTATTGACAACAGTATGGCGAGCAGCATGCTCCTGCACTGTATGTCACTATTAGCCGCCGCCTACTCACCAACTCCTGTCATACCACGTGCATAGCCGGCAGTTGGTGGAAAAGGAATAGTACACAGTAGGCCTGGTCACTATCAGCCGCTGCCTACCCACCAACTACCAGCAGGGCACGTGCGTAGGCCACTATTGGTGGAACAGGAATACTATTGCAGCCGGCCACACCTCCTTGGAAACCTACCTTCGGCTATAAATACCACAAATGGTATGACCATCTGATCATAACATATCTTATCATATTATACCTGATATCTGCTCTAGCAATCTCTTAATATACATTTATATTTAAAGAGCAATCTAGTCTGATTCTCACGCCGGAGGGTGGTCACAAGGAGGAACCCCCCTTCTCAGTGACAAGCTCACGGTGTCTGTTTTGCAGGTTATCAGAAGAACCATCTTTGCCGGGTCTAACCCCTCGTGGGAAACATCTATCTAACCCCCAGGTTACCCGTAATCTGCCCGGGGTCCGGTTAGTGTTTCTTCATTGGCGCCATCCGTGGGAAAAGCTAGAACTTCATTTTTCTCCAGTTTTTTCAAACTTCTGGAAAGATGGTTAAAGAAACTCCGGTAACCACAACCCCAGCTACTGGGGGGAGTACCGGCTACACAGTTTTTACAAACACTACCCCGGTTACCCAAGCCGGGGCAAGTGAAGTAAATTTTACGAACACTACCCCAGTTACCCAAGCTGGGGCGAGTGCAGTAAATAATCGCTCACTGGGATTCACCGATACCCAGTTAGAGAAACGAACAAGACTCCCCCGCCAAACACTCGATGAAGTCAAGGCATGGGCGGAGGCACGTCAGAGGGAATTCCAAGCTGAGTTGGACGAACGCTTGCGTTCCGTCCAACAGGCTGACGAATTCGAAGAATACTTGGACGATGACTCGGAGGAATCCGACACCGACGCGAACCCTCGCCATAGGGCAAAAGGGAAGCGTAAGGAAACGGACTCCCAACCGAGAAGGCATTTTGGAGAAGCCTTCAAACCAAAAAACACAGGTGGAAGTCCACGGGACTTCTCCAAAACATTCAGACCAAACGTTGCAAATGCGGGAACGTCCAAATTTGCAAGGGACATTGCGGAAGCAATTGCCCCAAAAAGTGCCAAACAAATGTCCAGCATAGGCACATATGATGGTATATCTGACCCAGATGATCATTTGAACAGATTCATAGCGGGGGCAACCGTCAGTAGTTGGACGGAACCTACGTGGTGTTACATGTTCCAAATGACGCTTGTTGGGGCTGCTAGAGCGTGGTTTGATCGTCTACCGGTCAACCACATCTACGACTGGGCAGACTTCCAACAGAAGTTTAGCCAACACTTCAGCCAGCAAAGAAAGTATACCGAGGAGCAATGGACAATCCTCAAATGCATTCGAGAGGAAGATGAATCTTTGCTAGACTTCATCACTCGCTTCAACTCGAAGAAGCTAAGTCTGGGTAACATTAGCGAAGATCTTGTTCGCGCTGCTTTTATTCAAGGCGCGAACGACCCAGAGCTCTTCCGCACCTTAACAGGTAAAGATGGCATGCCATCCACTTGGGATGCCATCATGACAGCGGCAAAACGCTTTGCGGAAACGGAGAAGCAACTGGGTAGAGATCTCCCACAGAGCACAAACCTCTACACCCAGAAAACAAGAGAAGACAACGTCCTTACCGCCCGATTAAACAAAAAGCGGAAGCTAGGCATTTGGCAGTCAAGGGTAAACTTTGACACCTCATCCGGCTTGCAACATCGGTTAGGCGGAAGGGATAATGTACAGTCAAACCAGAACTCCAGATGGACGCCGCTCACCAAAAGCGTCACCGAGATATTCGCCACTGAGGAGCTCCCATGGCCAAAGCCTCCAATAATCCGACATCGTCACAATGCCGATCGGAGCAAATACTGTGACTTTCACAGGACAAAAGGCCACAACACTGAAGAATGCATAGACGTAAAAGACATGATCGAAGCATTTGTCAGAGATGGGACGCTCGCACACCTCGTGGCGCAATGAACGCTGAGCAGGCTGATGCGTGTAGAACCCCAGCTGGGGAAAACACGAATAAAAATTCCAGCTTCAATGTGGAGACTACATGCTGCGTAAAGAACGAGATCCCGAACAGGCGCGTATCGGCTCGATGGCGCTCCCATCCCAACAACATGGAAGGGAGCTCAATTACACAGTTTGCATGTAAATCAATTCCAAATTTGTAAAGAAAAGGCCAAGAGCCACTTCTAATGGAAATGATTCTCCTTAGAACATCGACGCTGATGATTTTACATTTATACTTTATGAACAATCAACACTGATGCCGGTTTTCACCGCATACATAAGTGTGAGTCGTTGCATGGGGAAGGCGGCAAAACCCGCATAAACCCAAAAAACGGCAAACCTTCACACAGGTCAGTTGAAGGGGAAAAGTTCAGTCATCCCAGTAAATGAAAGTGCCGGTCTATCCGCATGAATCATAAAGAAAACTGAACACTAACCTATTAACAACCGCGCGTCGAACGGTTAAATTATTCAACACGGATATGCCGGTTTTCACCGCATAATTACGTGGAAAGTCGTTACGTGGGGAAGGCGGCAAAAACCGCATAAACCCAAAAAACGGCAAACCTTCACGCAGGTCAGTTGAAGGGGAAAAGTTCAGTCATCCCAATAAATGAAAGTGCCGGTCTATCCGCATGAATCATAGAGGAAACTGAACACTAACCTATTGACAACCGCGCGTCGAACGGTTAACTTATTCAAAACAGAATTTCTAACTAAAGGATGAGGAAAACCTACACGCAGGTCAGATATAGGTAAAGTTTAGCCATCCTACTAAGTGCAAGTGACGGTCCTACCCGCACAATCACGAAAGAGGAAGCAAAACTTCAACCTATTATCTACCACGTTCAAAGGTACCTGACGAGGTATGGGCAAAAGATCTGACTAAAGATACGACAGCTTATTGACAACAGTATGGCGAGCAGCATGCTCCTGCACTGTATGTCACTATTAGCCGCTGCCTACTCACCAACTCCTGTCATACCACGTGCATAGCCGGCAGTTGGTGGAAAAGGAATAGTACACAGTAGGCCTGGTCACTATCAGCCGCTGCCTACCCACCAACTACCAGCAGGGCACGTGCGTAGGCCACTGTTGGTGGAACAGGAATACTATTGCAGCCGGCCACACCTCCTTGGAAACCTACCTTCGGTTATAAATACCACAAATGGTATGACCATCTGATCATAACATATCTTATCATATTATACCTGATATCTGCTCTAGCAATATCTTAATATACATTTATATTTAAAGAGCAATCTAGTCTGATTCTCACGCCGGAGGGTGGTCACAAGGAGGAACCCCCCCCCCCTTCTCAGTGACAAGCTCACGGTGTCTGTTTTGCAGGTTATCAGAAGAACCATCTTTGCCGGGTCTAACCCCTCGTGGGAAACATCTATCTAACTCCCAGGTTACCCGTAATCTGCCCGGGGTCTGGTTAGTGTTTCTTCAGTAGTCTAAACTCTAAACATAAAACATTTATGACTATGAACTCATATATTATCCTAAAGTAAAAGTATGCAAATCTAATGGTTTTTATTTAGCTTTTCATCATATATTGAGCTGGCAATGGAAGCCAGTCAAGAGAAAAAAAAAAGAACTACATAAAACAATAACCTTTTGTGGACAGTAATCATTGATAGAATCTTGATTATTTTTTTCATATCTTAAAGATTAAGTACTGTTATTCGTTGTCAATAAACATCTCTTTGAAATGATAACTACCGTTAACTAAATGATATATATGACATTCTATAACGAAATATGAATATTATAATATATTTCCAAGGTATGATCTATAAACATTATTCGATTATAGTGTTATCTGTTGTCAATAACCATCTTTTTGAAATCATAACGACTACTAACTAAACGATTTATGTGACGTCCTGTAACGAAAATATGAATATATGTAATATCTTTCGACAAAGACGATATGATCAATTATTTGGATATTTTAAATGGTTGAAAAATATTTGTATGCAAAATAATAAAGTGGCAAGTTACCTAGCAGTGGTTCCATCATCTGGTATGGACATGAGTCCTTTAATCCCACCACAACAGCTGTGTCCAATGACTACAATATTCTCTACCTGAAAGCACAATACCAATATTATTTATTTAAATTCATAGCTATATTAGGGTAAAGGAATAATTTTAACAGAAAAATTAAATAATCAAAAGTTGAGTAAATGAATATTATTCATCTCCCAATTGCTAGGATGACTAATACCTTTAAGGCTGAGGGGTGTGGGGCTTCAACGGGGGCGCTAGAGCCCCTCCGCTCGCGCCCCCAGGCGCTAACACCACACCACCAGGGCGCTAGCGGGGGCGCTAACGGAAAAAAAAGAGAGGCGTGAGCTGGTTGGCGGCTGAAGAGAGAGAGAAACTTGCATTGGGTTTAGAAAAAGAGCCGTTGGGCTCTTAAATATTAAAAAAAAATATTTTCTTAAACTATAAATATATACCTTTATAAAATATACTTCATTTCACAATTATACACCTTTCCTCCTAAAATCCTCTCAAAACTAACACAAAAAAAATGTCGTGGTACTCGTCTGATTCCAACTCCTCCGAAGAGGATGATTTGCTTCTTCATGTAGGGGGAGTTTTGACCGCAACCGTGGTGGATCTCTTGCAAAATCAAGCCCATCAACCTCGAGTCCCGAGAGTTAGAGCACCACCTCGTGATCGTGATCGATCGGGTGCTAACGATACTTTGATTAGGCATTATTTTAGCCCTCAACCGGTATACGAGGAGTCGGATTTTCGAACTCGTTTCCGAATGAGCAGACAATTGTTCATGCGTATAGCCTGTGATTTAGAGGCACGGTATCCCTTTTTTCAACAAAGGGAGGATGCTAGGGGTCTCCCCGGTTTTACCTCTCTTCAAAAATGCACGGCTGCTATCCGTCAATTAGCGTACGGCATCTCGTCGAACGCTTTGGATGAGTATTTACAGATGTCGAAAAGGGTTGCACGTGAATCCCTTCATTTTTTCTGCCAAGGTAAAAAACATTAATTTTAGTTTTTATTAAATATTTATTACATTTTTTAATATATATTATATGTTTATAGATTATTTTATATACGTAGGAGTCATATCGATTTACTCTCGGAGATATCTGCGTAAACCTACAATGTATGACATCCAATGCATATATGAGGTGCACGCAGAAAAACATGGTTTTCCTGGGATGCTAGGTAGCATCGATTGTACGCATGTTGGATGGGCTATGTGTCCAACGGCCTGGCGAGGTCAGTTCCACCGTGGTGATCATGAAGGGCCGACCCTTATACTTGAGGCGGCGGTGTCACAGGATCTTTGGTTTTGGCATGCTTTTTTTGGTGTTGCTGGGTCAAATAACGACCTTAATGTTATCGATCAGTCACATTTGATCAACGACCTTATCGACGGGGTTGAACCACCTCAATCTTTTGTTGCAAATGGAGAACTCTTCAAGTACGGGTACTATCTGGTCGATGGTATTTACAACGAATGGGCTTTGTTAGTTCAAGCTTTTACAGATCCAATCGCCGATAAACGGAAGTATTTTACGAAGAAGCAAGAGTCTGCTAGAAAAGATATTGAAAGAGCTTTTGGAGTTCTGAAAAAACAATATTATGTGCTGACGAACCCGATACGTTATTGGACTCGGGAGAGGATAACGGACGTCGTCTACACGTGTCTGATCCTACACAACATGACGTTAGAAGACGAGGGCAAAGCTATCTGCCAAAACTACCAAGGTGACATTCCGCCACAACCGTCCACAATCAGTGATCAACAAAGACTTCATAACATAGCAAATATCAAGAGCCGTGAGATACACGGGAATCTTCGACATGAGTTGGTTGAACATTTGTGGGCGAGGCGACCCGATGATCTTGTATTAGATTAGTGTTATTATTAAGTATTATTGTTTGTTTAATTTTTAGTATGTTTTTTTTTGTAATTTGAATTTTAGATATTAATGTGTTTTTTTTATTAATGTGTGTTTTTTTAATAATTTATGAGTTTTTTTAATAATACGTTGTTTGAATATATTTATAAAAAAATAAAAAAAAAATTTTCACCGGAGCCCCTCCACACCAGGGGCCAGGGCTCCAACGAGGGCTCCAACAACCCCCTTATCCAGTTTCTCTCTCTGCCACACGTCATAATATTATTGGTTGGAGCCCTCACTAAAACCCCCCACACCCCTTAGTCTAAGTGGCCCATGAAAAATAAAAAAAAATAAGGAGAAAAGTCATTGGATTAGAAAAAGATAAGTAAAGAAGTGGGCCCCACTGATTATTGCAAAGGTAAACCGTTTAAGGCAAGGTAACACATTCTTTTCTCTTTACAAAATATGTGAAAATGAAAAGATGGAATATGCTAATATGCTATTGCCTTATAAATTTTATTTCATCTATTACATGTATTTACATGTATATAAAAAGTAGAGGTTTTATAATATGATTAATTTTTTATTTTTATTTTTATTTTTATTATTTTAAAATGTTATTTTAAAAACTCCAACCTTGTTTTAAAAAGCTTAATTTTTTATAAAGTTAGGCCCCGTTTGTTTTTTTTAGAGATTTAAGTCTGAATCTGAATACCACATCTGAATGTTAAGAGGTGGTTCAAATGTCTGAAATCTGAATTATTAAGAGGTGGAGGCTAGAGACGAACCTCTAGTCGTCGGAGATGGAGCCTAGTCTTCGGGTTAGAAGTTAATGGAGGCCGGAGACAAACGTATGTTTTTTTTGGGTTAAGAGGTTTTCAGACCCACTAAAAGCTTTTACTGGTTCAAATGAATGAATGTCTAGATGCCCCTCCTCTTTGACTAAAAAAATCATGTCTAGATGTCTTATATTCAAAAATAAAACAGACATGATAATGAGATGTAATGAATTTAGATACCCTTGTACCCATAATTTCATTTTGACTTAAGAGCATCTTCTTAAACTCCATGATGAGCATATTCCAAAATATGTGACTCAAAAAGAGTTATGGAAATTGTAAAGTGATAGGTGGGCGGTTGCCACTATTCCACTAGAGAAACTTTTTTTTTTCTTTCTAAAGATGACACTTAACCCAAACACCACTAAATAGAAATATGGAATAAAGATGGGGGTCTATATTCCATAAGGCAACATGCCTTGCCCTCATATTTAACTTTCATCTTTTTTTCTATTTTTTAGTGTTTATCCACATATATACTAATTCAAATATAGGAATCATCATGTTAATAATCTAATAAAAAATAGAAAATAATAGGTTTCCTGTAATTAAGTATGAGTACAAATGTTTTTTTAACATATGTTTTCAGTAACGGGTTGATTTACAGTTTATGATCAAAATCAATGTAGATAAAACCAGTGTGTAAGTACTAGTGATAATGAGTTTGATAATAATCACCCCATTAATTTTCAAAGAAAATATCTCTCTTTTTTAGAGGTGGTTATTTTTTTATTTTTATTAAGTAAAGCCAATCACCCCATTATTTAGATTTAGACAACAAAAATCACTGCTGTAAAAGTTTTTAATATTCACCTTTAAGTGCACTACTGCATATTCAATGGCGGCACCTGCTCCAGAGTGTTTAATCTGCACAAAAAGTATTTTGATAAGTCAACTAAGTAATAACTAATCAGACAATTATTGATCCAAGATAACTATTATTCTAAGCAACCACTTGCTTAATAAGTTTAATCATTAGTTTCTATACATAGGAATCCATGAGTTTATAGTGGGGTGTGCTACTATGCATGGCTCGGTTTGGGTTAGAGCTAAAACTGAACTAGATTGTCGGTTTTTGAAGTTTTAAAAATCTTCTGGTTTCGGTTCAAGTTTTTCGCTTTTACCATTTGAGCTTGAAAATTTTGAGTCAAACATTTTTTTTGGCCCAAAATAATGAATATCTACCTAAATCATTTTGTTGATTAATAACTAATTGATTATACATTTAGGC
>NW_027500226.1:0-61214 GCF_021521415.1 Bidens hawaiensis
AAGATATAATTTGTCACACATCCATATTCGAGCTGTGACCAAAAAGTAATTATACTTCAATAACGATGATTGTCTATTGAACATTTAGTCACACCTAACAAAGTGAACAATTAGTATATTTTACTTATAGTCACAAATTGTATGCACTTACCATCACCATAATATATAATTTGTCACACATCTAAATTGGAGATGTAACCGAAAAGTAATTATACATCAATAACGATGATTGTCTATCGAAAATTTAGTCACGCCTAACAAAGTGAACAATTAACATATTTTACTTCTAGACACATATTGGATGCATTTACCATCACCACAATATATATTTTATTACACATACGAATTGGAGATGTGACAAATAAATACTTATACATCAATAATGTTGCCTTAGTATTAAAAATTTTAGTCACACCTACTAAAACTAACTGTTACTATAAACTACTTAGACTTCACTGACGTTTTCTTAGTATTAACCTTTAGTCACACCTAATATAGTGAACAATCACCAAATTGTAATTCTTGTTACATGTTTTTTTTCATTAACCATGCACATAATATATAATTTGTCACACATCCATATTCGAGCTGTAACCATAAACTTCTTATACTTCAATAACTATTTCGTTAGTTTAAATTTGTAGTCACGCATAATAAAATGGAAGCTGACCATTTGTTACTTCTAGTCACATGTTTTTTACATTTGTCATGACTATTAATTATCGTTAGTGACACATTGTAATTTTAACTGTCACCATAAACTTTAGCATATGGTAACACAAATAATTAGTGTGACTAATAAACATAAACTTAACGTCACACAAACAAATGTAGCTGTCATTGTAAATTACATTTACTTACAATTACGTTATGTCACTGTATGTGCGTCATTATATAGTGACACAAACAATTTCCATATGTGACCATATGTTTTTCTATAGTATCACAAAAAAAGTTCATTTGTGACAAACGAAAAATGTGACCAAATAGTGACATTTGGTCACACTCCGATTAAATTTCACTAATATTTGTGACATACGTTATGTTTAGTGTGACTAAAGAAGTGATTCTCTATGCAATAGTCACACAAGCCCGCTGAAATCATCACTAAAACATTCCAGGAATTTTCAAGCATACATACGGTGACATTTTTCTTCAAAAGTGTCACATCGACCTAACGGGGTGTATGTCACTAAAAGTCGATTTTGTACTAGTGAAACTATAGTTTCCTTTCTCTTTCTTGGTTTTCTCTCTTTTTGTGATTATTGTTCTTGATGTTTATAATGGTATTTATTATTAAATGGAATATGAAATGTATTTTAAAAATAATGATATACGTCTTTATAAAAACAATAAAAAGTTTTATATATTTTTTCTTATCATATATCTCTCGCAACACAAAGAAAATGATTAACTGTATCGAAAGTTAGTACCCGGCAGTTGATTCGCTTATGATATATATAGAAAGTAACTAACATAAAGAACGAATATGAACATTAATGTGGTCTAAGGGCAGCTTGGTAGCCTGTTAATAATTTTATTAAGAGTCATTAAGAGGCTGACTCTAATATTTTGTTTGGTTACACATGTTAATGGTTAATAAAACCTCTGAATGGTTAAGTTTCAGATACATGCCGAATGACTCAAAAATTATCACTTAATTAGTAAGGTCTTTTAATAATGTAGTACAAGATTATCAAACAGATAGGTGACTTTGATATAGCTTATAATCATCATAGTTCTAGAATTGTATTAAGCTCTATCATTATACATGCGGTTAACATGTAACTTTAGAAGCTTAATTCTCTAGAGTTGTGTCATATAGTTTCAAACATTTATCTTCATAAAACTTCTAACATATACTTTGTAGCCTTTTAACTTTAGTTTTATATATTTACTTTTTACCCCTTAATTTTTATTATAATTTTTTACTCTTTTAACCAACATATTTGTTTTTTTTTCCCCTCGACTTTGGTAATATCTGTTTTGTCACAAAACGTTTTCAATAACAAATCAAACCAATACATTCGACTTCCCATCGTGTTTCCACTGCAACACATGGCGCATTTGACCCGAATTTACGGGTATGGATCTCACCAAACCCAGATAGCCCTTAAACGGGTTATAACATCCAATTAAATTAAAAATTAATCTCACTAAATATTTGATATGAAAATTCTATAAAATAGGGATATAATAAAAAATTGGTATCCGATTTTTTTAAAAAAGAAATTATTTTATAATTAAGAACCAATTTTATAGTAAAAAAATAGCGGGTCATGGGTCTCATCAAACCCAAATAGCTTTTAAACCGGGTTATAAAATCTCATTTATTTGTGAAACCCTTTCATCATCAAATTTCTAAGTATATTATTAACTTTCTTACAATAAATAAAATTAAAATCCGAATAAAAAGTATATAAATATTGGAAACGAATAATGTAAAACAACCCAGTAATACCGAGGGGGTAAAAACTAGTAGAAAAATAGTTATCGGATCAATAGTTGTTATTTTCGTTGAAAAAATAACGTGATTAATCCGTTAAAAATGTATCAACAATCTATTTCAACTAGAAATTTATTTAGTAACAACATCAAATTTATTTTAACTAGGAAAACAATTGTCAACACGAAAGAAAATAAAGAAAAATAATCAGGTATTTAGTTGCTTAGTATAACTGGTTTATTAATGTCAGGCAACATGACTTATTTATATAACATAGAAACCACACTTGAAAAGAGTGAACAATATATTAGCTAGAGAAGCGAGTGCTTGAGGGAAGCTTATTAAAAGTAAGGGAAAGCATGTTAGCCAAAACACGGTGTGTTTGATAAACATGTTGACAGGCCAACTCGTTTATTATAAGGTGGTTGTAGTTTCTATTAAGATTTTAGACAAAGCTATTTATTAAGTTTTAACATTTATGTGTTGTTTGTTTTTTTTAAAAGATCTGTGCAGCCTCTTTTGTCTGCACCACGCGTAGACATTGTCCTCTACAGATTGTTTGTTTATTCGAAGACGTTTTATTAAAAAAACGTCAGCGCGATCTCTTCTTAATGCAGACTTGGCTCATTCACTTCTAAGATATTCTAAGGTCTGCAAATGGTTAAAACACCACACCTTACCGACACCCACTGTCCACCACCACCCATCGTTCACCACCACCCACCCATCGTCTGCCACCACCACACCCTATAATAATAATAATAATAATAATAATAATAATAATAATAATAATAATAATAATAAAGAAAACATTTTAGCTTGAATAATTGATTGTTTAAATAGTTGTCACAATACTATTGTTCGCAAAATGAACATTAAGTGGATGAACCTGAAACACAATACAAATTTGATTTAAAGTGCACCCACTTATAAGGGTTGATATTTTAACACAAGTACCCTCTGAATTAGGGATTATAAGTCCTTAATTACGGGTTGTGGTTGAGTTCATGACATATTCCGTCCACCAACGTGTCATTAGTTAAACCCAAATTTTAACTAGTTATATAAATCATCCAACGTTATTGCATGACTTAAAAAGATCGACGTACAATCATTACAAGTAAATATGTCGTGTTTAGTGTTCTTTAAATAATTAAATAAGCAATTTACAACAGAATAATAAGTAATCCATTGTCAATTTTCTCTGGCACCATCTCATAACTTTATGATGAATCTTATTTTCGAAGGTAAGAAGCTTTTCGAAGCATATTTGGGCACGACACATTTTGCATATATTCGGTCATTCTAGATATAGAATATGTTTCCAAGGGATGTTTGTTTCATTGAATGAGAATATAAGAAGGCATCCAACTAACATGTGATAGTTATATCAGAATCATTCAAGTGATACCCTACAAAGAAGGTGATGGTGACATCGGGTAAGACTTAAGAGGATCCAAATACTTGGGTACCCGAATTAATTAATGAATCATGTAACATATTGTATTTACTAGTATTTGCCAAATGTCTTTGGTATAGTTGTACCAAAGTGTTATAAATGTGTGCCATTTTAAAGTGGAAAAAAAAACAAATTTAGTGGTACATGTCGTAGTTATACTAAAGAATCTTAAATCTCAAAATTAAATTTAATCAACGTTTCCACTTTAGCCGTTGATCTTTGTTATATTTATAATCTCTTTTCAAAACTGTCACTTGAGACCAAATTGTACCACCCTTCGAGTCTACTTTAGTTGGCTTCATAGTTTAGTTGATGTTGGATATAATTTCACCCTCCATCTCAACATCAACTTCCCCATACTCAAACAGTCAAACTTGACTGAACTTCCACAAACTTATGTTTAGGCAATCCATTAGTTAAGATATTGGACACTTGTAACTTCGTGTCAATATACTTGAGCTTCGTTTCCACGTTCAAAACTTATAAAGACATCGGAAACTTGTAACTCTGTGTCAGAGCTCTGTTTCCTTTTCAAAACCCTACATGGATAAAATGATATGCAATTCAGTGTGTTTGGTTCGTGCGTTGAACATAGGATGTTCGGCTAACTTGACTGCCGAACCATTTTCACACATCTGCTTAACATTTTACTCGACCTTCTAATTCGCATTTGCCATAAGCACTTTCAATCACACAAGTTCTTGAGCTGCAACAACCGTAGCTTAGTACTTGCCATCGATGGTCGACTGAGACACGTTAGACTGTCACTAGCTACACCACAGCAGCAAACTATCACTGATAGTTGATTGTCTCTCGTTTGGATTGTTGACATAGTCATCATCACAGAAACTTTTGAGTTCAATTCGTGCCTCCCTCTAAAACTCAATCCCATGGTCAAAATTGTTCTTGCATATCGTAGATCAAACATATCTTGTTGCATATATATGTGGTTTTTTTGTTCTTGCATAAATTATCTCAATACTCATGCCGAGAAGCAAGATCGGGTGTCATTAACGTTGGGTATATCAAACTCCCTGCAAGTCGACGATATTCTACTATACTTCCTAGCTTAGCTCATTCATCTAGATATTGTTGGTGTCTATTGGTGTATGTGATTGTCCGTTTCAAGTTCTCCATCCCAAACCGATATGGCAGCTCAGTAGCATACTTCTTTTCATGCAATATTAACCCATTATATATTTTGGTATTTGATCTCTAGCATACTCCTTGATTATAAATTGAACACTTACATTTACTTCAATATGTCCAGCTTCTTTTTCCCGACGCTAGTTATAATCAAGTCATTTGTTTCCCATTAATTTTTCACAAATAAACTTGTATCAAACGATGTACTGGTGTAGTCGTTATATTCTAGGAACTCTCCTGTTTTTCCATATTAAGCACGTGGGGACTGTCTCAACCCGTATAGTGCTTTCTTAAACTAACAGACGTAACCAATATTTGATTTCTCCTCTAACACAATCAGTTGATCCACATACATTGTGTGATCCAAATCGTCATACCGAAAATCATTATTTGCATCAATTTGACGTAGCTTCCAACCTTGACTCGCAAATTAACACAAACGATTGACAATTTTGCAATGAGAGTGAACATTTCGTCATTATCGAACTCGTACTCATGAGAGAACCCGTGAGGTACTAATCAAGCCTTAAAGCGATATGTAGAGGGGTGAATGAATTTTCTTGTCTATTAATACAACTTTCACAAGCTAATGACTTTGTTAAACTCGTTTCCCAACTTATAATAATAAACACAAATAATTAAAGAGTTAACTAATTCACTCTACGTCCTTTCCCCGATCCTCGATCGAGAGTTTTCTTCACTAGTTGTATCCCTAAAATGGTAGGGATTACCAATGCAAAAGTCTCGCTCTTCAAAGAAGTGATCACCTTCTTCACCAAGCACATTGTACTTAACTTTACAATTTCTTCTAATCTCACTATGTCAAGATAATGAGTTTTCACCTAACAACTAATAAACTCTATATAAATATAGAGTTCCCAACCTAATACAAAACAACACTATGTCAAGATAGTGTGATTCCCTTTCAAATCACCAGCTAATGATGATTCTTCACTTGTCAAAAAACTAGCACAACCTATAGTGTTGACCTCTCAAATTACAAGTAATTTGGGTGGATTATAGCTTTGAAAAGCTCTTCTTTTTGCTCTACACATATAATCTCCTCTCTAAACAATTGAAATTTGATTAGACTTGAATAATATAATAGATTAACCTATAAGTATGTGTGTAAGTATTGCAGATAAAAGGGGTAAAGACTTAGTTTGAATAAGTCTTCTATTTATAGCCAAGTATCTGAGAGACAAGGCTAAGGGACTGATGACCCGACAGTCACTTCAAGCGATTGTGGATGCCCAGTCCACTTCATATTGGTTTTACCAATAGGAACGTTATGTTAGTCATTGTCTTGATATTTTGGCTTCTAATGTTGACCAACATATGTGAGAATATGACTCAATCACTTTTCACTTCTCCATATAGCACAACCTAAGTATTTCACCCATTTAGCTAAACATACTTTATAAACTTCAACCAAAAATTCAACTCGTTTCCCATTTGAGTTTGCTTGTCCCTTTGGTAGATTTGGTTTTCCAATACATGAAGGAGATGGAAGATTTACTAAGAATGGAATAAGTCTTTTAAATATTTTAAATTCAAATGTTTTATATAATTTTAAAATTAATTTTAAGTTTACAAAAACTAACAACCTATGTTAACTAAGTTGTTAATTAGTCTTCAGTGGATTAGTCTTGTGGTTTCTTCATCTTCATGTCCGTGTAGAAATCTTGATTTAACCTTTGGTAGAAATGAACTTGATAATCTTGATCTTTAGTGTGCAGTCTTGATTAAGTTTAGTATTGCTTAATTGTGACTAATGATGATCAATCAAGTGTTAAGGGACATGTGTGTGACATATAGTTTTCAATGATGAACTAGAACGGTTTTATGTTACATTATCTTATTTAAGCCATTATCAAGACATTAATGTCAATTAAAGTTTAAACCACTGTTTTCCCTAAACGTTCAATGCGTCCATCCACTTTCCACGTGAGTTTGTAAATCCATTTACATGAAACATGACTTACACCATCCGATTTCGATACCAAATTCCATGTTTCATTGACCCATAGGCATCAATTTCCCTTTTCATGGTTGCAACCCATTCAAGTTTACCACAAGCTTCATAAAAATCATTTGGTTTCACAATTGTCTCTTTGATTATTACAACATTCGTGTACCTAATATTAAGTTTTTATATTTGGTTAGATCTTCAAACATGTCACATCCTAAATTTTTTGACTAACTGGGTCTTACCGTGAAGCGCATGACATACCAAGATGTAGCCATGTATCATACCAAACATCCATTTAATAATGAAAGTTTTAACATTTAATATTGTTCATCGTTAATGAGAAACATATAGTTACAATACAAATTGCGTTTGCGGAAGCATAATACAAGTAAAATCTTTTAACCCATAGTGCGCAACTAGGCTCCCAGACATAACATTTCATGAAAATCTCTAATCATTCTTCGATGCTTGATGTAATCCATGCATCCATGATCACCCTAATTTCTGATGTGCAGCTTAGTAACCTGAGAAAGGCATGCTAAAAAGTTTCAAAGCAATGGTTGGTGAGTTCAAAGTTTTGTGTCTAAAAACAAATTCTCAACATGTGCACATAATGTAAAAAGAGTTTTATAACTAGTTAATTACTCTAGTTAATATGATATAATAGTGTGGGGTCCATCGTGACCGAAGCTAACATGTAGTTATTCTATTCCTCCCGCCAAGAATTTACCATAACTTCGCAATGTGTTTAGGTAAATGTTTTACCCGTTTGACCTCAAGTCGAGTTAGAGAGACTAACGTGGGTGTGGTTTGTTAAGCGCAGTAGTACTGCTCTATATTACCTCACCGGTTAATATTAATTAACTATTCGATTTATGTGAGGACTTTCATTTGGTAAATACACTAAGTATACATGCGATTAAACAATCTTACAAGATCCAAAATATGTGTGCATGTATTATCCTCCAAAAGGAGTAAGTAAAAGAGAGGGGTTGTGAGAACTCACCTTAACGGTGCGTTCCAAAAGTAAACAAGTATGAACTAGGCGTCCAGCTAACAATTACCTATTAAAAGTTTAGTTATAATTGCGAGTTCATGCAACTAGACATAGTGTTATTGTTTATGTAATGACTCGCAATGTTGTTTGCTCAATTGTTGTTTGGCCCGAGTGTAGGGTCCAACCCAAGAATTAAAAAAGGGGTTATTAATGGGTTTCTTAATGACCAAGTTAGGGTTATTAGGTTTATTGTTAGCTAAGTTGAGTTAACATTAAACATAAGGAAACCAAGTTAGGGATTGTTAAGAATATGATGTAACCAAGTTAGAGTTCATCAAGAGTCAAACCGATTTAGGGTTTGAGAGATTGTAATCAGTTTTTTGTTATATATTTTCTGATTAATATAAACGAGAGTTAGTCGTTTACTTTGTGTCTCATTATCGATCCGCAACTTGAAATGCAACAAGTTTGACAGACGACCCGTTGGTGAATATAATCATTATATAAATGCCATGATTGAAAATAAGTTCTAACATGATTCACACATCAAGTGTTGGCCAAATAATCAAGCATCTCATCATATAACACATGAACAGATTATGAATTTATAAGACAAATTTTAATGTTGAAAGATGGATATTATTAACTATGTAAACCATGAAATTAAATTTTGAAAATAATTCCACAGTAAAACCAAAGAGTTATCTTTCTCTAACTAATTTTTTGATATTTTTCCAATATACACAAAAATCACAAAAAAATCGCCCAACAAGGAAACGTATGTGCAGCTATTTTAGTGTGCAACATAGAGTTTTTATTTGGTTAAAATTCAATACTCCACCAAATCAAGAAAGGCCAATTGTACTAGATTCCAAAATCAAAATATGAAGTTCCAGAAGTGAAATCAACCCATTTTGATTTGTCAATAAGAAGTTGCAGTGTCGGGAATCAAGGCCTGTGAAACATTCCCCGAAACAGCGTTGTAATGCCCCGAACCCGGTAGCCCTACTTTAGCGTTGGATTTACTCATAAACGCAGTTCTAAATATCAGAGTTAATTAAAACATTCGCGGAATATAAAAGCTTTCATAGAACATTTCGTAACAAAACGCATCTTGTCTTAAAACATCATTTTGTCTTTCAAAATTATCGAACATTAACTTAAACGTCTTGAGTCTTCCGATGCCAGCCTCTTATTCAGTGCCACGTGTCTCCTCAAGTGAGCTGCCTCATCCTACTCACCTGCGTGCATACTAAAAGTCAGCTACGCTGAGTGAGTTCTAGTTAATCACATAATCATACAATACATTCTTACATTTCATACTTAACCTCTTAACTTTCTTTCGTACACACCTAAGTGCATATACTTTCATTCTTACCTTCGTACTTTCTTTACATACATAATCATACGTTTTAAAGAGCCTTTCGCCCTATAACCTCACAGATATTATAAGGGTCTGGTCCCTAACATCACAGATATTATAAGGGTCTGGTCCCTAACATCACAGATATTATAAGGGTCTGGTCCCTAGTTCTCGAATATTAGTAGGGTTCGATTCCCTTTTCGTTACCATACAACCATACATCATACCTCGAGTATTATTAGGGCTCGGTACCCTTTTCGTAACCATACAACCATACAACCGTCTTTTCCTTCTTTTATTAACTTTATTACATTCATATACATAAGCATACATATCATACTTACCTTATACATAGCGTTACAACCTGACGGTACGTGCAATATCCGAAGATCGTTCATGTACCATCAAGCAATCATTCATACATATCACATATATCACATATGGCATACACTTATCACTTAGGATAAATGTATTAACAACACATCGAGTATGCCCACAGCCCCGAAAACATAACAAGGAATGGGGCTAGAAACTCACCTGAACACGGTTACGTTCACCGTTAATCGTAATCCCTTTCTTCAGTTGTGCACGGCTGACTGTGTAACAAGTATACATATCAATTAACTATCACTACACATATCATCTTTCTAGTCTTAATTACTACCCACAACGAACGGGGGTCCGGGGGCAGCGCCCCTGGCAGCGGGGTCTAGGGGCGGCAGCCCCTAGCAGGGTCCAAGGGGCAGAGCCCCTGGCTGGGGTCGAGCTGCCAGGTCAGCTTGGAAAAATTTTATTTCCATTAACTGTCCTAACACATTTTTCATTAGGTTTTTAATTTATTTCCTAATCAAACTTGACTTTAAGCGAAGTTAAACCTTAGGCGAACTTAGCTTTAAGCGAAGTTAAACCTTAAGTGAACTTAGCTTTAGGCGAAGTTATCAGTTAGGCGAACTTGGCCGTAAGCGAAGTTATCAATTAGGCGAACTTGGCCGTAAGCGAAGTTATCAATTAGGCGAACTTGGCCTCAGGCGAAGTTACCAGTTAGGCGAACTTGGCCGTAAGCGAAGTTATCAATTAGGCGAACTTGGCCTCAGGCGAAGTTATCGCTTTGAAGGCGAAGTTATCGCTTTGAAGGCGAAGTTGCCCAGTTCAGCCGCTGTTTGGTTTCTATCAAGCATTTTTGGCGATTTTAACACCCTTGTTATGGTTCGACATCACCCACTATGCTCCCCAACCGTTTTCGGTCGTATAAACACTATAAAGCTTGGATCTTTAAACTTCAAAGATCAAGAATCATACCTTTTTGTGCTTGTTTGGATCTCGTTTAACTTGTTTAATCACAACTAATCGCTCACTCTCTCTCGGATCACGCTCGTTCCTCTCCCTCGGCCGCCGGCGGTGTGTGTGGTGTGGGTGTGTTTTGGAGTGTTAGAGAATAAGATGGAATGAGTGATGTTTTAGGGTTTAGGGGATATTTATATCCCTTAAGCCCATGGACCTAAGGCCCATTCTCATTTAACCCATCTTAATTAATCTAAGTCCATGATCCGCTCCTTACTCGATATTAAATAATCAATAACGCGAAATCACTAAACATAACTTTCTTTATTCAACCTTAAAATTTTAGGATGTTACAAGCGTTGACATCTGATTTCGTAAATTCTCAAAAACTATGCAAATGTAATCTAAAAAATACCAATAATAACTTTCTGAAAAGTTGATTCAAAATACTACAACTTATAAAAAATAATAGATTAAAAACACTTAGTTATCATCAAGTTATAGCCATAACAAGAAGCGAGTACGAATTTGTCCATAAACTTTTATCACCCTAAACACGCATTTCACATGAATCTTCATCTAGAACAATAAACGTCATCGTTTTCATGTCTTGATTATTTCATTTCATCAAGAGTTTAACATAGATTATCATGAACATGAGGTTAGGTTATGTAAATAAATCAATCAAAGATAGATGAAGTACATACATTTAAGTAACAAATCAAGCACACCTTCTTTAATCACTTGATGCAAAAACTCCAAGATTGTGTGTATGTATGTTTGAGCCGTGGATTAGAGAAAAAAAGAGAGCATTTGTGTATGTTATTTATGTGAATTGTGAGAGAAAACAAGAGAATAGTTTACGTGTTAATTGGTCTTGATTGGAGTAAAGGTGAGGGAAAAGGATTGGTTTTGGGGTTTACTAAAACCCCTAGGAATTTATTTATAAACAACTGTTAACTACACATAATAATATGTCACACTTTCAAAATTTGTAATTTATACAATGTTTCTCTAATAACATGTGTCATGTGTTACATGTTAAAGGTGCCATGTGTTGCTTTTATGTTTGGATCTAGACACATGTGTAATCGGTATGAGTTGCTTTAATTTTCTATCTTGTATGTTAGAGATCACTAATCTCATCATATAAACATTTTGAATGTTTGACTTATTC
Source organism: Bidens hawaiensis (assembly GCF_021521415.1). Taxonomy (NCBI): domain Eukaryota; kingdom Viridiplantae; phylum Streptophyta; class Magnoliopsida; order Asterales; family Asteraceae; genus Bidens; species Bidens hawaiensis. The sequence continues at coordinate 11,842 of NW_027500226.1, forward strand.
TTTAAGACAAACGCCCTGTTTATCTTATAAAGTTAAATCTTTTGATTGCAAAGGTTTAACGTATTCATCTGTGATTACATGTTCTGTATGATGTGGAGATTAAAACCTTTGGAAATGAATGATGCTTAACCTATAAAAAATGGGTTTACATAAATACCCAGATCGTCTCGTGATCCAGCTACAGACCACACTAGCCTGGTTTTATCATTTCAAACCTCGTTTGTAAAGACTAGTTCAATTTATAGATAGGTTCAAAACTTAACTTCCTTTAAACTAATGAATTTTAATATTAGATGGATCGCATAATAAAGAATTGGTATGTATATGTGTGACAAGTCATCACAATAAAAACCTTGACCCGTATCAAGTTTTCGGATGAGATGGGTCGTCACATGATTAGACGGTCTGTATAATCCCATTGTTTGGCCCGTTAACACTAAAAATAATTTTGACATTATTCTAACGTTCGTCTAATTGTTCTATAAACTTGGACATAAATGAAAACACTTATATAACTTCTTTACGCCCTGCTTGCGGTGTGCGCATATAATATATATGTGTGTGAACCCTAGGGTGGGCAAAAGTGAAATTGCACTAATTTTGACGTTATTTTACTATTCTCGTGAAAATAACGTTAAAAGTGGCGGAAGGTTAATCAGGCATCATGTGGTGGCGTTGATAGCCGAAAGACAAGGGTACATGCATCGATCAGCCGGTGTCCCGATGATTATGAGTGTTATGTGCCTTATGTCCAAGTCTTGATGCAAAACTACAATCGAGCCGGGGGTCTCACCGAAAGCAGCATCTCTATCCCTATGGGTAGAGGTTAGGTTGTCTACAACTTACCCTCCTCATACCCTATCATAGCTTTGCTATTGGTGGGATATACTGAGTACGATGATGATGATGATGATGATGATGATGATGATTGAGGTTCGATCAATAGTAGCTTGGATACTCACTTAAGTGTAATAAAAAACTTAAACGAGTTCTAGGGATACTATACCTTACGTCCAAGCTATAACCAAACCTAGGACATATTTATTATGGTCTCTAGAACTACTGAAACACTTGGTCATGGCCTTGCTTGATCAAAATCACATTCTTTTGCTTGAACAACACAAAGAGCACCAAGAACATGTACTTAACTTGCTTAAACATAAATTTGGAGTGTGAGATGATTATGGAAGTGTCGGTGCATGAAATGGGCGTTCAAGCATGTGTATTTATAGGCCAGCTTGCTTAGATGAGTCAACAATCGAGTTGTGACACGTTAGGGTCGTGTTTTGACACCTCTTGCTAAACTGGGCGGTGAGACGGACCGTCACAAAACGAGAGGGCTTGTCTCATACCCCCGCCAAAAAATTGTGGGCGTATGAGACACCCCGTCACAAAAGAAAACTTAGTACCCATGTTATGTTTGATACGAACCTTTTAATAATGAGACGGTATGTTTCATCTGTAATTTGAAAAATTACAGATTAGACCATGGACTTTATGTTTGGAAAAATGACTAAATGGTTCCTCAATTTCTAAAGTTGAAAAAAATGGCACAAAAGTTTTTGGGATGTTACAAACATAATTATACATATATAAGCTAAGTATTGGTTTCTACATTTCGACATACCATTTTGTTGTTTGGGATTCGAGCATGTCATTCATCGCCTAAATTTCAATCTTTGAAACACGTTTTGAACTCGTACGAGGTGTATTCTCCCCCGTTTTCAGGCCACAACATTTTTTTTTTTGTATTCGGTGGCTCTTACAACTTCTTGCTTAAAATCTTTGAATTTAGTTTGGGCTTCGTATTTGGTCTTTGTAAACGCTACCCACACATATTGTTAGTAGTCATTGATAAAAGTGATCATGAACACCATCCCGTCATAGACTTTTGTTTTGCCAGTCCTAAGACATCTGTGTGGACTAGTTAGGGAGTGTTGGTTGACTTTTCTTTGATTGTTCATTTTCTTGTTGATGGGATTTTCCAAACTGACAGCCCACACATACAAATTCGGCAAACCATTCATTACACCTAACTTTTGCCATTAAATCAATTTTATCGTATGCAACGTTACCAAGGCGAAGATGCCACAGGTCAAGACTACTTTGATTACGGGTTTTGTGAATATAAACAACTTCGGCAAATAACACATAAACAGTCTGTTTTCGCTTTCCTTGTAAAATTGTAACGAATTTTGTTTCAAACTTCTCAAAAATCTTCACATTGTTTTATATGAAGAGAACATACTTTTATATTTCGGTTCTTTGGGAGAACTGCGATGAGATTTTTCTTCATCCAGGGTACATGGTACACACTTCCTTCATCCACCGGTCGGTAACGACACATTCCATATGCTCAAGATTTTGTAGTTGGATCAACTATTACCATAACCTGACTACCATTATACTTCTTGTACTTGATAAATTTGTTCTGTCTCCAGTTAGAAGATTTGAGCAGCTCAAATCTATGATCCAGTCATCCGAACTGTTTCCATTTGTTTCGATGGTAACAATTAGTGCATGTACCTCTTTTTCGTGGACCGTGTGAGCCTAGTCATCCCAAGTGGTTTCCTCAGTTTCAGCACTATTCCCCTCGTCTTGTTTTGGTGCACAACACTCTTTCGCCATTTGCCCCTTTCATTTGCAATTGTTTCACCGATACGCGAAAATGTCTTTTGTACACTTTGTATGACTTCTTATCTTCATATTTCTCCTCCTTGTCATGGTTCATTTTTCATTCCAATTTCCAGTTTATATTTATCGTTCTTCCAACTGTTATTGTTCTCGTTGGACCGGTTTGTCGAGGTTTCACTTTTCGACTCCTCAACATACAAGGGCTCGGCATCGCCTTGACGTGCCCGCTAACTCTTTGGCCAAGCCCTCCAACCCTCGCAACAACTTTTCTTACCCGGTAACACCGAGCTAAGATACCCACTTTATCATGAACCCAGATGTTCCACACGAATAACTAGAGGTGGCAATATGAGTGGTTTGGGTTGGATTTGAGTGATGGAGGATTTTTAAAATAGAGGGTTAGGATGGATATGGGTCAAAATGAGTAAAGCTAACCCATCTTGACCCAAGTGAAGGTTGACATACAAAGGGTTTAAAAACCCCTCAAAAAATCTATTAAAAAAATAATAACTCAAAATATAAATAAAAAAAGCAAAATGTAAAATAACTAAAATGTTCCCCTCGTCATCCTCGTTCATTAAAAAAAACGTTTTGTAAACGGCTCAAGTTTTTTGGGTTTTTGTTTCGGTTCGGTTTTGTTTTTTTTTTCATTTCGGTCGGTTTGGGTATTTGCTCAGTTTCAATGAGTTCAGTTTCGATTTCTCGGTTTTTTCGGTTTCAGAGTTTTTTGTTTTAGTCAGTTTTTTCGGTTTCATTTCGTTTTTTTGTTTCGTTTCGATACATTTTGTTTTATTTTGATCGGTTACGTTTCAGTTTTTTTTTGTTTCGTTTTGGTAAGCTTTTTGATTGCATTTCGCTTTTCTTTGGTTCGTTTTGGTCAGTTTTTCGGTGTCATATCGGTTTTTTTTGTATCGTTTTGGTTGTTTTCCTATTTCGGTTGAGTTTCGTTTCAGTTTTTTGTTTCGTTTTGGTCGGTCCGGTGTTTTTGATTCGTTTTGATCCAGTTTTTAAATTGCATATAGTTTTTTTATGTTTCCTTTTGATCAATTTTTCAGTTTCAATTCAGTTTTTTTGTTTCGTTTCGTTCGTTTTTCTATTTCAGTTCAGTTTCGTTTTGGTTTTTTTGTTTCGTTTTGGTCGGTTCAGTGTTTTTTTTTTGTTTTGGTCAGCTTTTCAGTTGCATTTCGCTTTTTTTTGTTTCGTTTTGGTCGTTTTTTCTATTTCGGTTCAGTTTCGTTTTGGTTTTTTTGTTTCGTACCGGTCGTTTTTCTATTTCAGTTCAGTTTCGTTTCGGTTTTTTTGTTTCGTTTTGGTCGGTTCAGTGTTTTTGTTTTGTTTTGGTCAACTTTTCATTTGCATTTCGCTTTTTTTTTGTTTCGTTTTGGCCAACTTTTCAGTTTCATATCGGTTTTTTTGTTTCGTTTTGTTCGTTTTTCTATTTCGATTCAGTTTTGTTTCGGTTTTGTCGATTCGGTGTTTTTGTTTAGTTTTGGTTAGCTTTTCGGTTGTATTTCGCTTTTTTGTTTCGTTTTGGTCAGTTTTTCGGTTTTATTCCGGTTTTTTTTTGTTTCGTTTTGGCCGTTTTTCTATTTCGGTTCAGTTTGGTTTTTGTTTTTGTTTTTTGTTTCGTTTTAGTCGGTTCAAGGTTTTTGTTTCGTTTTGATCGTTTTTTATGTTTCGGATGAGTTTTGTTTCGCACTTGATAGTTTGGGTATTTTGAATTAGATAAATTTTGAATAACTTGATATTTTGTTTTGACCCATTTTAACTTATAAATAAAACTCACTTGTATATTTTCAACCCATCCTAACACCCTTAAAGAATTTTATGATCTATCCTAACCCATTTTACATTTAAAATGTCCAACCACGTTCTAAAACACCTCCAAATAATGTTTCGTTGTGGGTTAAACTCCTACAAAAACAACGTCACCATCTTCAAACTCGAAACCCATTACGACAAATTCATTCAATCCTGCAACACACTAACCATCCTCACACAACTACACTCCATACTCACCACCACTGGCATCATCAACCAAAGTGTACACTTAACCGCACGTCTCATCATCAAATACTCCAGCTTATTCGATCTTCAACGCGCCAAATTTGTATTAGACACCACCCATCATGAACCCAGTTCTTTTTTATGGAACACAATGCTCCGTGCCTATGCAAACACTGGGTTCTTCTCAGATGCATTAGAATTCTACTCGGTTATGCGAAAAACCGGCTTTTTACCGAATAATTACACGTTCCCGTTTACTCTGAAATCATGTGCAGCTAATTTGGACCACATTTATGGAAAATTGGTTCATTCTGAAGTATTTAAAACTGGGTTTTGTTCGGATTTGTACGTCGAAGCTGCGCTTGTGGATATGTACGCGGGATGTGGTTTAATCGATGATGCGCGTAAGGTGTTTGATAAAATGTCTAAGAGAGATGTTGTGTGTTGGACTGCGATGATCACGGCTTATGAACAAGCTGAGAGAGGTGACACGGCTTTGTGTTTGCTTCATTATATGCAACAAGAAGGTTTTGTAATGGATTGGGTTACCGCTGTGACGGTTGCCTCGGCTATTGGTCAATTAGGTGATTCTAAAAAAGGTCAATGTATTCACGGGTATGCAATTCGTAACGAGTTATTTCATGAACTACCGGTTGTTAATTCGGTTCTAGCAATGTATGCTAAATGTGGTGAGGTTGAAGTTGCGGAAAAGATCTTTGATCATACGAAACAAAGAAATGTTATTACTTGGAATTCTATGCTTACTTGCTACACTCAAAATGGGCTAGCGAATGAAGCTTTGGCTCTTTTTGAACGTATGAAAGCGTCTGATATTATTATTAATGAAGTTACCGCGTTAATCCTTATCTCCGCGTGTTCTTATCTTGGTTCCCGACAACAAGCAGCCAAAATCCATGATTTCATAGTACAAAACAAGATAGACGTCAACCAAACACTATATAATGCAATAATGGACATGTATGCCAAGTGTGCAGATTTGGATACCGCGTTAACAATGTTTAAACAGATACCCGTTAACCAACTTGATGTTAGCTCATGGAACACTTTGATCTCGGGTTATGGCATGCACGGTTATGGAAATGAAGCGCTAAAACTTTTCAACCAAATGAAAGATCAAAACTTTTGTCCAAATCACATAACTTTCACGTCTGTTCTTTCGGCTTGTAGCCACACGGGACTCGTTAATGAAGGAAATAAATGTTTTCAGGAAATGGAAATGTTCTCTGTGACGAAAGAGCCGAAACATTATGCGTGTATGGTTGACATGTATGGTCGAGCTGGATTGTTAAACGAAGCTTATGAGGTTATAAAAGATATGAATTTGAATTCACATGTGAATGATGAAGTTTGGGGAGCTTTGCTTTTGGCTTGTAAAATTCATGGAAATACAAAATTAGCAAAAGTTGCTGCTGATAAGCTTTTCCAAATTGACCCGAAACACACGGGATATTATGTTTTGATGTCGAATATTTATGCAGAGTCAAGAAACTGGCAAGAAGTTGGGAATTTGAGACAGGATATGAAAGTTAAAGGGCTAAGAAAACCTGCAGCGGTTAGTTTGATTGAAGTTAATAACGAGGTGCATGGTTTTCGGACTGGGGAACAGTTGGGTTCGTTTACGAGAGGTGTTTATGAAAAAGTGGAAAAGATGGTTATTGAGTTGAAGATGAAAGGTTATGTTCCGGATTTGAGTTGTGTGTTTCATGATGTTGAAGATGAAGATAAGTATGGGATGCTTAATTATCATGGTGAAAAGCTTGCTTTGGCATTTGGGCTTATGAATGTTGATGTTGGTTTGCCTATATTTATAAATAAGAATCTTAGAGTTTGTAGTGATTGCCATTCGGTGTTGAAGTTGGTTTCTCGCGTGTATGGAAGGAAGATAGTTGTGAGAGATGTTAATCGGTTTCATCATTTTGAAGATGGCTTTTGTTCATGTAATGATTACTGGTAATCAAGTTTGCCAGTATTCAACATTCTTTGTTAAGATGGATATGAAAGGGAGACGTCCTTGGCTAATATCGTTTAATGCTGATGTGGAGGAGAGAGTGAGACGGTCAGATTCTCGAGCATAGAGGGGAACAGCCAGTTCCATGGCATGGAACGTCTGTGGCGGTACTAAGAGGGGAGAAGGGAGAGAAAAAGTGTGTGATGCGAAGACAAGAGAGAGTGAATGAAGTTCATGAGATAGTGTCCGTTGCTCTTCACCGGACCATGTATGCTCTTAATGATCATGATTAACTCTTGGTCTTGTTGTCTTCTTTTGGTTTTAATATTTTATACACATATCTATATTCAATAACTAAAATCTTAATCTAGTTCCTCAACATAACCATAAAAATTGTTGGGTCCTTGCAAATAGACGTGCACAAATCGGGTTCACCTTGAAAACCCGAACCGGTTCGGAACCGGTTTTTTCACACCGGGTAGAAAATGACACCGGTTCCAGTCAGGAACCGGTTCAGTTCCCGACCCGAACCGATGCCCAGAAATGCAAACTTTTAGGAACCGGGTAGGGTTGGAACCGGGACCGGTTATTACGTAAAAACCGGTTCCACCGGTTATTTTTGAAATTCAAACATTATAGCCGTTAGAAACCGGTTCCAACGGCTATATAGCCGTTTTTGACCGTTGGAACCGGTTTTATTACTATATTTAGCTAATTTTCATTCTATAAATATCAATGTATGAGTGTGTACTTGTTAAACCACTTCCAAAACTATAAAACACACTCCAAAACACAATTAAGCTTAAACCGACAACAAATGGCAACTAATGACGACGTTGTTTTTTTGATGGGTGCCATAATAATATTTAGTTGGATGGTCGGGTAACGGAACGGGTTTGCTAAAGGAGTAGTATTTTAGTTTGTTTTTGAGTTTGGTGGTGAAACAAGTAATGGAAAACAACTTATATATAGTTTTTGGGCTACAAGAACCGGTTCCAACGGCTATATTACCGTTAGAACCGGTTCCAACGGCTATTATTTGTCTCAAAAACCGGTCCCAACGGCTATATTACCGTTGGAACCGGTTACAACGGCTATTTTGTGTCTCAAAAACCGGTTCCACCGGCTATATTACCGTTGGAACCGGTTCCAACCGGTTCCAACGGCTAGTTTGACCTGTGTTTGACTTTTCAAAAAAAACCCGCCGGAACCGGTTTTTTCGGGTAGGAACCAAACCAGTTACAATTAGGAACCGGGTAGGAACCGGGTTGGAACCGATGGGGACATACAAATATGAGAACCGGGTACGATTTTCGGGTACAAAAATACCCAAACCGGGTATTGGGCCAACCGGGTAGGAACTGGAACCGGTTCTGGTTCAGTTCCACCAGTTAGGTTCCGGAACCGGTTTTTTTGTGCACGACTACTTGCAAAGACCCATGATTACTTTTGTAGAACCTTTTTCTTGATATTACATGTTATAATATTTTTCCCATTTTATCTTCCACTCTGATCTAAGGTATTAACAAAAAATACATGAACCTCAATTTTGTCCTTTTAAAGTTTATTTGATGGTAAAAGGCTTAAAGTTTTGATCAAAGAACTTAACTAAGAATTAAATCTTTGTGATTATGTTAACAATTAACGAGTTCACTTGAATCTAAAAACACATCAAATGATCCGTGTAATCATCTTAGATCAAAAACCTTTAGATAAAAAACAACCTTAACTTTAAGATTTCCTTGATAAGAGACTGACAATCTCAAAAGTGTTTCTGTTGGAAATCCACACCAAACAATCACTGAACAAGTTGCGTTAACATTGAGCTTCAACGATTCCTCGTTATACTCAAGCATCAACCAATCATATCTATAACTTATACCCTGCTTTCATAGGAACTACGTGAAACGGTTCTTTGAACCTGCTCTATGCAACCATAGAAAACTTTTAGCATTCATTCAAACTTAACCACCATGTAAAGCAAGCAGTAAATACCCTTGGCAAAAAGGGTGGGTCGGGTAATGGGTCAAACACTTGGTTGAAAAATGGGTATTTTACCATACTTTCAAATGTACAACAAAACTTTAGTTACATCCAGAAACATGTATACCAAAATCACAGATATCTTCTAGGCATGTACTCGTTTATTCTGAGAGGAAAACTATAAAACTCCTCGTTTCTGCTATCACCTGTACGGTGCTGGAAAGGGACCCACCATGGCACACCTCTATCGTCATGTGCATCGTGTGGATCCAACGTGTTGTCCAATAACGTCCCCACTATCATCACCACCGTTGGAGGGGAAGAAAATATGGTGTTCAATATAGCATTAAACTGAACAAAAAACATCATATATAAAGATTTATATAAAATATCCTCTTATTACCAATTTAAGGGTTGATACTTAATACTACACAAAACCATTATACTTTCTTATTTTTCACGAAAAAGTCCGAAACGTAATTTTTTGCTATATTAAAAGCCATCAGCTTGTGAAAGATATCACTAAATTTTTGTATACTAAAGTCCCTAAACTTGTCTGGAACGCGTGCACTTTTAAAAGAACAAAATTAAATATGGAGAATTACTTATTACCTCTTAAATTGGTTTATAAATATCCTGTTGCAAAAGTGTGAATGTCACTTCATCAAATTTTAACCAAATTAAGACTGAAAAGGATTATTTAAAAACATTAAAAAACCCACAAGTACGAACATTTAAGACAAGCTTAGCGATTTTAATATACAAGAAATATTTTATTGGGTTTTTCTTAAATAGAAAGTATATTGGGTTTTTTATGGTATTACTCGTGTAAAGTGTATAGGAAAGACGAGATCTACTTACCCATCCACCATTAGAATGAACGGGTCCCTCACCCGTGCGTAAATAATCAGTATTCATAACAAAATACTGTGATATCGATATTCCAAGGAAAAGAGATGATCCCAAAATGTAGATATTTCTCATGGAGTTATTGTTTGTAAATTGGATAAATGTAATTCCAACGGCAGCTGGTGAAACAAGTCATATGTTATATATATTCGAAAAATAAACCAAAACTTAACTAGATTATTATTATTAAAATATTTAGAACACTCACCAACAAGACCATACAAGACACAATAAATGGCTGCATATATTGGAAGAGGGATTGATGCAAAGAATGCCCCAAATTTACCTAAAAATTGGCAAATTTATAGCCAGAAATGAAGTATTAATATTATAAAAACCAAGAAATTATTTGGAAAAATGCGGACCAAATATGGAGAAGAATAACATGAAACCAGCCGACACTTGAACCACTCTTCGACTTCCAACATGAGTTAGCCCAAGAAGCCCAACATTTTCTCTGCACGGCAATTAAAAATAAAATATTTAACATATCCAAACACTCCAAAATATCAGTTAAAAAATGTTGAAAAAAGAAAACGAGTCGTACACAGATGCAGTATTCCCAACAATGGAACCAAACGTCCCGTCAAGTAACTGGCCAATTCCCTTCATCATAAAAGGAAAACAAAAAAACAAATATAGAATGAACAACAATCTCCATTTAGAACTAAACTCAAATAACAAACAACTATCCAAAATGTATGAAGTACAGATTGCATATTAAAAACCTGAAAACCGATGCTTCGACTAATGACATGTGCCGGTGGCGGTGTTGCGCCCGAGAAACGTGAAGCAGCGTAAAAGGTCCCCGTTGACTTCAAAATAACAAAATAAACAGTAACACCACAGTTAGAATATTAAATATATAAAAAGTTAAAAACAAATACGCAAGAATAAAGAAACCTCTACGGTTGAAACAAGAGCGGCTCCCATCATTCCAAAAACATGGCTTGCTCTGAATATAGGAGTACCCCATTGAAACGGGTATGATAACTTTACCCTGTATTTATGCAACCAAAAATGTGGAGTCAGGTATTGGTGGGCTCCGGTGAGTTCTCTGGCAATAGATTCTCACAGTTACAAAATACAACAGTCTACAAAGGGCAAAATTGTAATTACCATGGAGCTGATTCCATGAGATAGGACCTATCCGTCCTGCAACTAAGTTTTGTTGTCTCGCCAACATTATTATATGCACCGGCTACAGTGAGCAACGCAGCAAAAGCCCACACGAGTGCAATACAAAAGAGCAAGGCAAATCTTTCAAGAAGGGAATGGGCCCGGTGATGGAGCCGCTTCATATACTATAGCATAACATCAAACCATTACATCATACGATACATCATACATGCATGCATACATACACATACATAACATACAAATACAAGTTTACCTGTTGGAAGACAACCAAAAATATAAGCATAGGCAGGCCTATCTCCACACAATTGCCAAGCTGCAATTATGAGTTTGTTTATTAAACCGTCTCGATTTAAAAATATAAAAAGTTTTCATGCACCAAATAGTTGTACCTCAGGAAACCCCCTTCCAAATAAACCAAGACCGACTACACAAACATAAGCAACGATAACAACCGGACTGAAAAACCTATGATCAAGCCCAAAAAACTGTCACACGATACAAATATACAAGTGAAGATATATCAAATTTAAATAAGTAAATAATTACTTGGTGAAGTTTCCCCATGCCCTGCTAAATCCAATAATAATATTCACAAATGAAGATATTATCAAGGCTCCTTGTATAGCCCTCATAGTGTGTTCAAATCTCTATCATTCAAACCATAAACAACAAATTAGAATCGTGTATTGCGTATATATACACACACACATGAGTCATGTATATATACCTGATGCCCGGATGAGAAATCTTCATCTGCGAAATCATTTATAATCGACAGCACAGATAATATATAGGCAAAAGACGGTCCCATGACCGTAGGAAGCCTACTACCGATCAACGTTTGCAAAAGGGTGTTCAAACCCGACATAAATAACACGGCTTGAATTACACGCGCCTTATCGTTCTACAAAAACATAAAGATCAAATTCATCAACTTGATTTCAAATACTGACTATTCAATTCCAAACCAAAAGGGTCGATTTGTAAATAGCTCACATGATTACCACCCATTTGAGGAACAAGCCGAGTGGCTATCATAACAACACTTCCCAGCATCACAATATAGTGTTGGAATCCAAGCAATACAGTTTGAGCTGTCAACAATATTATTATTCAAACAATTAGAAAAGACTTAACAAGATTAATAAATAAGGAATAATAAAGATTATTATACTAAGTTCAAAACTGATAGGGATTGATTACAAAATTAACAATGATATCATCCAATTTTATAATATTATTAACTAAAATCCACAAAGCTAACAAGTTTCAGTTAATTTGAGGTTTAATCTTTGTGGGCTACTTCAACACTTGAAAAATCAAACTGAAACAAAGATCACATACTAAAAAACAAACATACCAAGAACAAGATAGCAAAAAGGAATTAAAAATCAAGAAAGACTTTGACAAAATTAAAAAATAATTAGAACAAAAAAATAAGGGATAAAGATTATTATAATAAATTCAAATTTGATAGGGATTAACTGATTACAAAATTAACAATGATATCATCCAAGTTTATAATATTAGTAAATAGATTCCACAAAGCAATCAAATTTTAGTTAACTTCAAGTTGAATCTTTGTGGGTTCACCTCAACTCTTCAAGAATCAAAATATTCAAAAGGAATCTTTTGATTCCCTAAAGGAATCAAACTCAATCAAGAATCACATATTAAAAAAAATAAATCATACCAATTTTAAGATAACAAAAAGGGTTTACAAATCAAAAAAGATTACACCCTTTTCACATCAAACTTCAATCATTTCAATTTAATAATAATAATAATAATAATAATAAAGACTAACGCCAAGAAGGATTTGAATGGATGCAGTAATTAAGTGTTGTGAGTTGTTCAGCCGGTGGATACGCCGGTCCTCTAGCGGCACCCAGTGGCAACGGCGGAGCCACGGCGGCAGGTGGGTGGTGGTGTCCGTTTTCCACCATGATTATTATTATTATTATTATTCCGGCACGGATGACTTCAAATTCTTAAACTGAAGCAATAATAATATTATTAATAATAATAATTAAGGAGCATGTGAGTGATAATGTGATGAGAGAGAAAGTAAGATGTCTGGTATTGGGGGCCGCAAAATGCATTTACACATCGGGTGAATGAGTGGACAATGAACCCGTTACTCGATAGTGTCTTTCACACAATAAATAAATGCTTTTTAATATTATTATATGAGTTGTGTGTTGTGCATGGGGAGTTGTACGTTGGTGGATGTGTTTAACTGGTTTGGAAGTGGGGCCGGGAAGTCTTTGACATAGGTTGACTCTGACATGCTGTTGTTGGATTGTTGAAGGGAATAATGTACATCAGACAAAGTTGTTTAACTATTATCCAAACTTATAAAATACAAAATGGTTTTACATTAAAATATCTTTTTTATCGTGAAATATAAAAAACTTTTTTAATTAAGTGTGCTTAAATGTAAGTAGTACTATAATGGGTAAACTCCCGGCAAGTTTACACCAGGCAAAGACAACGCAAATCCGTAAGTTCTTGGATAGACCATCCATCGAAGGCAAATTAGACAGTGCTATTGTACGAAGGACCGGATCTTACAAGATCCATCAGTGGGTATCAAAACGTATGCATTTCACAATCTCTTCCATGTTTCCATCGCGTCCCTTACTAATAAATAGTAATTTGTTATTACTATTTATTTCTAATTTATTACTATTTATTTGTCAATCTTTAAATATCATACATTTTTAATTTCTTACTATTAATAAATGAATCAATTTATTTCCTAAAGTAGCTAATTTATACTCCCTACATCCCATTACAAATGTCCGCTTTCAAAAATTTATTAGCTAATTTCGAAATTTACTCATAAAAACACACAACAAGCATTAATAAACAATATTTATGGACCCAATTTCCAAGGGCATTATTGTTGTCATTTGATAAGTAAAACAAACAATAATTTAATCTACCTTAAACTTCATGTCTTTCAAACTAAGACACTTTGACATGAACGAAGGGTGTACATGTTATTATTCATATTAAATGGTAAATTAATTGTAATCGTACAGTTAATTCTGATAAATTAATATTATATACAGTCATGTCGAGGTTTGATTATTGTCTCGATCATTTAGTTTAAGAGACACTAGTGTGATGATGGTAGATTAGGCGAATATGTGGTTTTCACTAGTTGGAACCTTAAACTGAACGGGTTTTATCTCACCGCATTGTCGTGTCTTCGGGTTAAAGTTCACGGGCGTTGGCCTTAGGTGCGACTTTTTTCGGATCAAAAGACGAGTGTATCTCGATGTGATGAATTTAGTCGGTAACTCATTTGAAAGATTCGTTGGCGTTTAAGAAAAAAAAAGTCTTATAATACAACAACATATATTATCAATTAATTATATAATTGTTTGTATTTAAATTATTATAAATGTATTGTTACTTTCTATTAGTAGTGTATGCAAAATATGTTGTTAAATTTAAATTTTAATTATTTATTACATATTTAATTTTAATTAATTACATGTATTTGTATCGTGTACGCGTCTCAAACTTACAACTTATAATATACTAAAAGAGTAAAAGATCTATATTTGGTAGAAGTTTGATATTTGGGATTTGGATACGTCTCAGACACCACTAGTCGATGTATACATCATAATTTGTTTTGTAAAATAACATGTTGGTCTGTCTATGAAAGCCAAGGGGAGTACACATCCATATAGGGATGAGCAAATTTAAAACCGGTATCGAACCGGCACTGGTATCGAAATCTGTATCGATTTGGTATTGTCAGTACTGAATCAGTACCAAAGTTTTGAGTTTCAGAATCGGTACGAGACTGATATTTCCTGAATTTTTACCTTCAACACCGCTACCGTACCGAACCGGATATTTCGATACTAGTACCGGTACCAATAATTTAAAATTTTCAAGATCGGTATTTTCAATACCGGTACGGTACCGAGCTTATCCTTACATCCATCTGTCATCTATGAAATGGAAAAGTTATACATTTTCTATATATAATGTTTAAATATAATGTTGTGATTTAACTAAGGGAGATTCTGATTCATCATACTGGAATTATTTGTTGGAATTTATGTGTTAACTAAAAACACAAGCCTATCACCTCTTTAATGAAGTGGTCATGAGATCTACCTTAAGTTCATCTAAGGGTTTTTTGTGTTTGACGTTGTGGTTCGAATAAGCTTAGGTGAAACACCATTATGTGGATTAGCCCCTGTGACATTGGACACCCCAGAGAGTTTTCTAGGTGTTTAGTCAAGTGTACATCGTTAAAAAAACGCCTAAAAAACCAAAAAAAAAATATACAGTTGATCTGTAAAAAAACTTGCCTAAACGCAAATTTTTGGAAATTTGACTTATGTTGACCAAGCAATAGCATAGTATTCATTTTAATCTGGGGAGAGGATTTTAGAAAGAGGACATATCACATGAAAATGAAGGCGTATCAACTATTAAACATTACATGTATTTACAAAGATTAAACATTTCATTTCATAGCCGTAGCCGTTCAAAATAAATAATAACAAAAACATTTCATTTGATAAGAAAAAAATCAACTTTCATATAGTTCTTGAGTTTTAATTAGGCTTTGTAACCCAAAAGAGGAAAAGTCATTTTTAGACCAAATTGTCAAGGCCTATTAGGTTATGTATACTACATAGTTTCTGAATTTGAGTTAGGTTTTGTAGCCCAAAAGAGAAAAAGGTCGTTTTTAGATCAAGTTGTCAAGACCTATTAGGTTTACCAGTTTATGTACTAGTTTAGATAATGTGTAGTGAATCGAGCTCTTTTGTGGGTATTGTGTGACATGCAATGTTTTCATAACCGGACCGAACACCGAACCGGGCGGCCTACCGGTTCACCGGTTCAACCGGTCAAAAAAGAATGGATCAAGCTTAAAAATGATTTTTTCAAAAAAAAAAACATTTTTTTCCTTAGAAAACCGGTTCAACCGATCCGGTTTTCCGGATCGACCGACCGAACCGGTTTGGACCGGCCGGTTCCCTATCAGCCGAGCGAACTATGTGAACCGGACCGGTCGGTGGACCGAATCCCGGTCGAACCGGTTCGACCGGCTGGTCCGGTCCGGTTTCAACAACACTGGTGACATGAGCTCTTTTGTGAGTATTGTGTGACATGTGGTGCAACGTTAGCAAAAGCGTTTTTTGGCTAAATATTTCATTACTCTATTATTATTTTATTATTATATTTTATTATCAAAATAAACAAAAACAAACCCGCCAATCACATTCCACCATTTCCTCCCACATTCCCTCCACCCGGCGTTGTGTAGGACCCCCCCCCCCCCCCCAAAGCGCCCATTCCCGATGCTTTGGTGGTTTTTTGTGTGAGAAAGCGCCTACTACACATGGTTTTAGCGGAGAGATGTGCTCCTCTAAACAACCCAAACACACACCTATCCTATAATTCCACCTCATTTACCCTATATACTACCATAAACCTACTTAAATCAAAGACAACACTCCACTAAACAACTCTCTCTCTCTCTCTCTCTCTCTCTCTCTCTCTCTCTCATCTTTACCATCGGGTAATGGCTAACGAATTTGGCTACCTCAAATAGAGTTTAAGGTGAAAGCAACAATGTTACCCCGTTAGGGTATGTACCTTAAATTTATTCGTCGAGGATGCCCCTCTCCCTCTTAAATGTTTTTTTTTTAATACGTATAAGTGTTTAATTTCAATTACATAACTCATAAGAGTTCATGTCGTAAAGAGTTATCTAGTTTTGAAATTGGTTAAAGTTGACAAAAATGTTTACTTTGTATTTTTATAAACTTATTATTATTTTTTAAATCTAATATTATTTAAATGCTAGGAATGAGTTTCTAGGAATGCAAACCGTTGGACAAGTATTTTTGGATGCAAAATGTTTGGGACGAGTGTTTTGGCTAGGGACGAGTAGTTTAACACTAAAACCAATAGCCATGAGTAATTTTAAATTGACAGGAACGAGCAGATTAGAAGGGGGAGTACTAATCACGAGTATTTTCTACCACACATCTATTTTTTTATTGGTGTTTAAAAATGGGGGTGGGGGGTGAGGGTGGGGGTCGTGTTATTTTGATAACTCTTGAGACAAACTAAGTTGGAATTAGGGGTGCAAACGAGCCAAGTTGAGCCCGAGCTCGACTAGGCTCGAGCTCGGATCGTTTAACTTCAACAGAGCTCGAGCTCGGCTCGTGAATGGATTTTTAAGCTCGAACTCGGCTCGTTTACTATTTATCAATTATTTTTTCATATAATTATAACTATTTTATATATTTTTTTATATTATAATTTTATTTATAAAAGAATACATATTATTTAGTTATTTTTATTTATTTTTTCATAACATTATATTTATTAATTAACAATTATTAAATATATATATTAAAAAGTTATATAAATGGTAGGCTCGTTTAGGCTCGCGAGCCGGCTCGAGCTCGATAAGTAAAGCTCGGGCTCGGGCTCGTTTATTAAACGAGCTTATTTTTAGGCTCGAGCTCGGGCTCGGGATTGATAAAGCTCGGCTCGATCGAGCTTTTTAACGAGCCGATTTCGAGTAGTTGCTCGCTCGTTTGCACCCCTAATTGGAATCTCTTTCCTCAAAGGACATGCCCGGAATTTCCATGTTGCTTTTCCTTCAACAGTTAGATAATGTGTTACGGCTCGCAATGGGAACCGTGATCCATGTCAATAACGCACACCACAACGTGGTGGCGCGATCGGAGGTGCAAGCGAGTAGGCACGAGCCCACTCACGGCTTGTAAAGAGATGTTGGTTCATGGAAAATGTGATAGATCCTTTGGGTGCTGTTAGAGCCTGTAATTTTTGACGTAGGAGATAAAACCTAATTTTTGTTTGTGAAGTTGAAGAAAACTGATGAAGACGATAGTTCTTTTTAGCTTTGTTTATATTAAATGAAGTTTTTTTAGCCCATTTGGATAAAGCCTGTTTTTTACTTTTACTTATCGTATTTATCCGAGTTAAGTGTCATTTTTATATATGTGGTTTTTTCAATTACGCAACTTTAGTACCGTTTTGAATTCATTGGAATTGAATGCCTGACATTTCAAAAACATGTCATTTTAGTACTCTTTTCTAACTCTGTTTAATTATTCCGTTAATTCAGGGGTAAATTGGTAATTTCGTTTGTTTTTATTTATTTCAGTTTTGAGTTAAGTATCATTTTCATACATGGGGTTTATTTAATTACACAACTTTAGTACATTTTCTGAATTTATTACAACTGGATACTTGGATTAGTTTTGGATACATGGTAAAGCAAAAGAGACATTACATATTATATATTACAATTAAAAGGTCATCTCTAACCCTAAATGAACATATCACCCATGCTCATAGATCCTACGAACTCTAACCATTGTTCATCTTCAAGTTCAATGAATTATGATACGGTTCTTCTCCCTTGTGGTTTGTCAACCATCTTTGGAACTCTTGGACATCATGTAACCATGGTCGACGTTTTTATTGTATATTAAAACATTAATTTTGTTCACTTTTGAACTAATTAGTCGACGTTGGTTCTCCAATTTCTAACCTAATTGATTATACTGAAAGAGTGAAAGGTACAAAGTTATGGATTTGTTATTAGGCTTGATCTTCCGATGTGTCAAAGGGTTGTTGTTACCATACCCCGACTTTTGAACAAAATTAACGCACATGAATATATTGCAAGAACAATGACTAAGATGAACTTATCTTGAAGTTACCGGAAGAAAATTGGCAATAAAGAACAAAATGCTAAAAATTATGTTGCGCATTTCATGGTTGTTTTTTATCATCTATCAAATAATTCAGGGGTAAATTGGTAATTTCGTTTGTTTTTATTTATTTCAGTTTTGAGTTAAGTATCATTTTCATACATGGGGTTTATTCAATTACACAACTTTAGTACATTTTCTGAATTTATTACAACTGGATACTTGGATTAGTTTTGGATACATGGTAAAGCAAAAGAGACATTACATATTATATATTACAATTAAAAGGTCATCTCTAACCCTAAATGAACATATCACCCATGCTCATAGATCCTACGAACTCTAACCATTGTTCATCTTCAAGTTCAATGAATTATGATACGGTTCTTCTCCCTTGTGGTTTGTCAACCATCTTTGGAACTCTTGGACATCATGTAACCATGGTCGACGTTTTTATTGTATATTAAAACATTAATTTTGTTCACTTTTGAACTAATTAGTCGACGTTGGTTCTCCAATTTCTAACCTAATTGATTATACTGAAAGAGTGAAAGGTACAAAGTTATGGATTTGTTATTAGGCTTGATCTTCCAATGTGTCAAAGGGTTGTTGTTACCATACCCCGACTTTTGAACAAAATTAACGCACATGAATATATTGCAAGAACAATGACTAAGATGAACTTATCTTGAAGTTACCGGAAGAAAATTGGCAATAAAGAACAAAATGCTAAAAATTATGTTGCGCATTTCATGGTTGTTTTTTATCATCTATCAAATAATTCAGGGGTAAATTGGTAATTTCGTTTGTTTTTATTTATTTCAGTTTTGAGTTAAGTATCATTTTCATACATGGGGTTTATTCAATTACACAACTTTAGTACATTTTCTGAATTTATTACAACTGGATACTTGGATTAGTTTTGGATACATGGTAAAGCAAAAGAGACATTACATATTATATATTACAATTAAAAGGTCATCTCTAACCCTAAATGAACATATCACCCATGCTCATAGATCCTACGAACTCTAACCATTGTTCATCTTCAAGTTCAATGAATTATGATACGGTTCTTCTCCCTTGTGGTTTGTCAACCATCTTTGGAACTCTTGGACATCATGTAACCATGGTCGACGTTTTTATTGTATATTAAAACATTAATTTTGTTCACTTTTGAACTAATTAGTCGACGTTGGTTCTCCAATTTCTAACCTAATTGATTATACTGAAAGAGTGAAAGGTACAAAGTTATGGATTTGTTATTAGGCTTGATCTTCCGATGTGTCAAAGGGTTGTTGTTACCATACCCCGACTTTTGAACAAAATTAACGCACATGAATATATTGCAAGAACAATGACTAAGATGAACTTATCTTGAAGTTACCGGAAGAAAATTGGCAATAAAGAACAAAATGCTAAAAATTATGTTGCGCATTTCATGGTTGTTTTTTATCATCTATCAAATAATTTAGTGAACTTTTAATTGTACTATGTAGTATGTAATATCACTTTTGGTTTGCCTATGTATCCAAAACTAATTTAGGTATGTAGTTGCAATAACTTCAAAAACAGTACTAAAGTTGCGTAATTGAACATACCACATGTATGAAAATGACAATTAACTCAAAAGATAAAATAAATAAATTAAAAGATATTACCAATTTATCCTTGACTTAACGGAAAAAACAGACGTGGTTAGAAAAATGTATTAAACCGGCATGTTTTTGAATGTCAAATATTCAATTGCAATAAATTCAAAAACAATACTAAAGTTGCTTAATTTAACAGACACATGTATAAAAACAACACTTAATTCTATTTATCCCCTTTGATTATTTTTTTTATCTTAACGGCAACAACTACATACATTACGAGACTATTACTTCATTAGTTTTGTAACTTATTCAATTCAATAAATAAGATATACTCTAATCTCTATCAAGTTCTAGATTCTTTTAGTTTAAACTTTTATATTGTTACCTTATTATAGTTATATTAATATTGGTAAACATAAATATTATTGTTGCGTATTTTAAAAAGTTTAAAAATTATATTATATTTTTTAATCTTATATTAAAACATTTATCTTTTAATTTTATATTTTATTTTAAATTCTCGAAACAAAAAGAAAAGAAAAAGAAACTCGTTGAAGCCCTCATTCGTCTAAATCATAACAGACTCAAGCGACTTTAACGATGACTTCAACGAGTATATAGTCAACACTGCATGACAAAATATTACTAGATTAATCCAGAGAATGCCTTCAACAACAAAACGCAATCCTTGCATTTTTATATACAATAATCAACAAGTTTGGTTAATTATTATATACAACAATTAACAAGTTTGGTTAAGTTTCGATTGGGCTACTTGACGGCAACGTATTGGTCCTTGCATTTTTATTTATTTATTTTTTACTTCCGGTACCCTAATGAACATAACGAAAATCGACTGAATTCGTGTAAACTCATAGCCTCAATGCCCGAGACCAACAATGCTCAGGTTTTACCAACGTCCAAGTTTACCAATCAATGTCACCCCATTGATCTACCTCTTTTTATTTTATGCTTTCTGATTTTTTAGCTACGCTACCGTAATGAAAGTAATTGAAACCAACCGAACTCATGTCGAGTTACCAACTCAATGCGCCCGGGGACCGACAACGCTTGGGTTTACCACCGCCCTGGTTTACCGACCAAATAAATGTCTGAATTCACATCGACTTGCCGACGTAACGCTCGGGTTTTACCTACATTTGTGTTCAATGTTGGGGTTTATTAGCTGCCTTTGGTGCTGCTAAGCCTCCATTAGGCCACTTGGTGGTACCATTTCGGTCCACGAGATTTTGCTTTCCCCCCTTCCGGTGTCATAACAAAACCGACTGAATGCCAATTTTATTGTTATTCTAGTTTCGATATTGTAATGAATGTGACGGATTCTGACCGAATTTGCGTAGACTCGCCGCATTTTAATTCCGACACTGTATCGAACGTAACGAAAACCGAACGAATGCCAATTTTGTTTTTTGTGGTTTTAGTTCCGGTACCGTAACGAATATGGCGAAAACCGATCCAATTTGCGCAGACTAAACGCCTCAACGTCCGGGATCGACAACTCTTGGTTTTCCCAATGCCCGAGTTTTAGTAACCTACGCCACCCTATTGGCTTACCTCAACTTTTATATCTTTTTTTTTGTTTTATTTTTGCTTTTAGTATCGGTATCATAACGCATGTAACAAAAAACGACCGAATTCACGTCGACTTACCGCCTTAACGCTTGGATTATCACCGTCCGGGTTTTACCGACTTGCCCGAAACGTTATGTGCCAGGTAAAACACTAATTAATGTAAAATAAAGAAGTTTGTATATCTTATGTTAAAATAATAAAATTGAAGCTTCTTTTAGTAGTAAAATTACGATGAATACATGAAGTACTCCACCAATCAAGTTACCAAGACGATGGCTAGGCTGTCAATAGTACTGTAGAGACTGTAGTAGTACATGAATATGAAAGAACATTGAACCATTGTATATGTTTTTATACAATACATGTTATTAGTTTTGGGTTATAAATCAAGATTTTCTAATTATAAAAAGGTTAAACATATGAAACTCAATGAATTAAGAGAAAGACAAAATGATAAATAACTGTATAAACGTACATGTTTTTATAAATGGAATTGCCCAAGTGACCATGACATAGGGATTGATGTATAGGAATTTATACATATTTTCAGCACTAAAATATATTCAAATAAGCGTAATTTCGGCAACTATATTAGAATAAATAACCACTAATGTTTATAATTTCTATCTAGAGGTAAATATAGTCCCAAGAAATAAAACAAGCTGAAATACGAAGTAAAACGGAGATAAACGGTGAAAACCGACTCAACACATCCCATGGTGTCTCAAGACATGACCATGCCTAGAGCATACAAAGTAAAGACAAAAATCAAAAAAATCAAGACATGACCATGTTAACCAAAACACACCGCATGTTATCAAAAAAAGAAATTAAAGATAAAATGGAAGGTTCTGAAGCAAAACACGGTCGTGCGTTTCCAAGACATGGCATGCCGTCAAGTACAATAGAAAAAGACAAAACTGGAGAATGTGCCTTGTTTAACACGACCGTGTTAACCTTGAGCTGTACGATCTGACATGGAAAAATAATGCAGCAGGACAAAAAATGACGACACAGTTATGCCCAGAGGACCTGAACAACCTATAAATTGAATGCTCTTCTTTTTCATTGAATGGACTTGAACACCCCTTGGTGAATCATTCAACACTCTCCAACAACCTCTTTTCACCATCATTAATAAGGGAATTAATCTCATCCATCCAACCCTTGAAGATTAAGAAGATTAAGCTTTTGAAAGAAGTCATTAGCATCAAAGATTAGTCATCCAAATATGTTAGATTGTTTCAATTTGATCATGTTTGTATATATTACTTTGATAATTATCATCATGCTTATTAGTGGCTAAATGTCTATAGTATCATCTTGGTTTATAATGAATCTTAATTAAAGTTTAATAATGATAGTAAAACATGTGATTGTTTTTAATAACTAGTGGTTATGTTGCAATTACCACTTGATAAGGAATGTTAAAATACTCTTAAAAGATCCCCAAGTGTTAAGCTTGACGATAAACCGAGATATTGCTAGTCTTGCGAAGCCTTGACGAACCTTAAAATAGACCCGAGTTTTTTTAATGTTTAAAAAATACAGGGATAAAAACTAGTGTGTGTGTGTGTGTATATATACATATTAAAAAATATTTATTCATAATGTTTAAACCCAATCACTAAATTAATTTTAAGGCCCGGTATTTTTTTTTTCAAAACCTTTTACTATTCTAAAAAACAGTTGTGATGGATGCTCTAACAAAAAGCTAGCCAACAAACATACACATAAAGCATACAACCCTAAGTAGGGCTGTTCAAAAAGCTCACGGCTCGAAGCTCGCTCGAAAAAAGCTCAGAGAAAGCTCGCTTGAAATCGGCTCGATTCTAAACGAGCCAAGCCTAGCTCGACTCGATTTCTAAACGAGCCGAGCTTGAGCTAGCCCCGGCTCGACTCGAGCTCGCTCGATAGGCTCGCTCGATTGGCTCGAACTATTTTATTTTAATGTATTATATATTTATATATAACACAAACCCTAATATCTTATATCATATACACAGTACATCGCGTCTCTCTCTCTCTCTCTCACTATAATCTGCGCCGCTCCCTCTCTCACTAAAACAAGATCCCGTCTGGCCATCTCATCCCGTCGCCCCCATCCCTTCAAACTCACAACCACTTTTATACTCACTTGTGTGCTTAACCACCCCTTCAAACCTCTCAATCCCCTGTATCTCCGGCACCACCGCCTCGGCATTCTCTCCGGTAGCCACCACCAACCACCTTGACTGTGTAACCACTTTCCAAACACCATAATACTCAGCAATTTCCACTGTTTGGTTGAACTTTGGCTTGATGTTAAAGTGGTCAGCATAAGCTTCCATGTAGGAAATAAACTGTTTTTTGAAGGGTATTTTGGGAAATTCTTTGGGTACCCATATAATGGAAGCTCACAAAACTGTTTAGGGAGATGAAGTTTTAACCTGTCATAAGTTCTGTGTTGCCATAAAGAACCAATGCACTCACTTCTTTCAAGAACTAGAGATGGGATATTATTTTCTTGAAGACAAGCTGCTACGGCTATACCAGAAGGACCAAATTCGAGCCAAATCGAGCCGAGCCGAGCCGGCTCGATTCAAAACCGAGCCGAGCTTGAGCTCACATTTTTAGCTTGATTAAGATTCGAGCTCGAGCCGAGCCAGCTCGAATAGTTATCGAGCTCGAGCTGGCCCTGGCTCGGGCTCGGCTCAGCTCGTGAACAGGCCTAACCCCAAGTACCGTCACCCCGATTACGAAGGATGTATTTATTATTGTTTACTAATCAGAATCGAGTTAAGCATTACTTTTAGCTTAGCCACTATCATATCATTTGATATCAATTGAAATAAAAATGAATGGAAAAATAAAAAGAAAACAATTATTTAGTAATTAGTTTGTGGTCAAAATTGATTAATAAAATACTTTCTTCTTTATATATTTATTTATTTATTTTTCTCTATTCTCTAAACTGGTTAAGAGATTGGGGGACGAAAGGGGTGGTGGTTATGTTGTAGATGGTGGTGGTTACGTTTGGAGATGGCGGCGGTGGTGGTGACGGTGCCGGAAATGAAGGTGGGTGCAGGTAGTCATATGCGGCGGTGATGGAAAGGAAACTTGAGGGACGCACATTGAAGATGGGAAGGTGAAGGGAATAATAAGTATAGGGTTTCGATATATTGGTGAAATGTCAAGTTTGCCCCTTTATTTTACGATGTTATTAACGGAAAGATGACGAATGTATGCATTTGGTCCCGCCAATAAATCATAGGAACTCAACCATTCATTTTTCTTTTGAGGATATGGTTTCACCCACAAACCACATAGACACAAATTGCAATTCTCTGTTGAATATATAAATTCAAGATGGGTAAAGTATGTTTTTATAGGGTTTTGTCTTTGAGATGAGATGATATATTCTTTTCTTTTTCTTTGAAGATGGTATATTCAATAAGAATATTATCATACAAAAATATCAATTATTATACAAACTAAAACACATAATTTAGAATAGAAAACTTTCTGTATCAGATATTGAATCTTCCCTATTTTGTAAATATTTGTTACCAAGTCTCCATCCAAAAGAAACGGAACGTACACTATTTGCACCGTCTCTTATCTTTATTTCACATCAAATCATCAATCAGAAAGATAAGTCCACTAATTATATATGTTCAAATAATCATCTTGATCTATTAAAAGACAATGATCATAGAAGTGACCTAGTCCAAAGGAAATGAAGCAATGGAAAAGGGATTAAACAAAGTAGCATATGTGTCATTCTGTGTGAACTCTGATTATAATTTCAAATAGAGACATGGTACTATAGAATAGTAACTTTGTTCTCATATCAATTCACATTTTAATCTAGTGGCTGAACTTTTTAGATTAAATCATTACGAAAGGAAACGTGACTATGAGCAGTGATCGGAGCATATTAAAAGTTAAATTCTATCTCCACCTACTATATTAAAAGACTACATGGTGAACACATGTTCTCTAACTAGCTCCAATGCTGACATGTTAACTAACAATGTGTTCTTAGTCTCGTTTAAGAAAGAGAAGAATGAAAAGAGAGGAAAATATAAAATAATCATATTTTAGAAATTTTTTAAGAAAATTAGGGGAGAGGAAATGAGGGAAAATGATGGAAAATAGGAGCATATATTCATCCTATCAAATTGGAGAGATTATGAGAGAAAATATTTTAATTCTTATCAATTACTAAATTACCCTTGTATCTAACTTCTTATTATAGTTTACTTAAAGGTTATAATTGGAAAATTGCATTTTCTTTTCTTTTCCTTCTAACTCGGGAACACCTAAAATATTTAATTCCTTTCTTTTTATTTTCTTTTAATTAAACTTGAGAACACGAAATAAAATCACACATTTTCCTTCCCTTAACTAGCTTTCTTTTCGGTTCTAATTCCCCTTCCTTTCCCTCCCCTCCTTAAACAAATGGGGTTGTCTTTGTTTTTATCCTCGAGCCAATAAATTGTTATTTTTTAATTTTTGTTTTTTATTTTTTAAATTTTGTGTTTGCATAATCTTAATCTATTTTGATTTTTTCTTTAATTGTAAGGTTGAAGAAACTAACACTTAGAGCATTCCTATCTCATCTTCCATAATTATGTGAGTGGGATTGGTAAATTATAGGGGGAGTTTTGAATGATTGTGAGTGTAAATTATAGAGTTGAGAGAAAAATGTGGTAATTTTATCACGTTGTACTCACCGGAAACAACACTCGCGTCATGGACAAAACGACAAAACGCTTACTTCTAGATGACAAGTTATTGTGCTCAAATATCCGGTATGCACTATGTCATTTTATTATGATAATTTTAACCCATTCATTTTCACTTATAATTAAAAAAATTATAAAAAGGAAATTGGTCAAAGGCTCATATTTCACAAGTTTAAGTTGGCTAAGCTTGTTTTGACCTAAATTTATATTTGAATATTGTTAAGGTTATCCAGACTTCATAACAAAGGGATTTTTGTTAGATATTAACCTATAAATTTGGAAAAAATATCCTATATGTGAATTGATGATAAATTTTAGTGTTATAGACATGACTTAGGTGTTATTGGATTAGTTTGATGATATATAAAATATTATTAGTAATTAACGAGGTGGGAGATGCGAGAGTGTAAGCTCGTTTAATATGCGTTCGTGTGATACATATTTTGGGATATGTATATTAATTAATTGGGCTTTACTTCATATTCAATGAATTGGGCCTCTAAAATTAAATTGCATATGATATGAGTACTGATCCATTTTATGTCAAAATGATCCATTTTGATTGTAATTCGGGTTTAATTGTAATTGTAATTCGGCCAAGTTTAATGATCCATTTTAGGATCTGTTTGGATTATAATCTCCACATTGGTTTGGTCTAATGGTGTACAAACCGGTTAACAGGTTTTCTCAAAACTGGTTATGGCCAACGCGGTCAAAAAAACCGGTTAGACCAATAACCGGGTCGGATATTAACCGGTTTTCAGTCAGGAATACCCTACCCGGTATAACCGGTTTTGGGTATTAATCGAACCGGTTAACAGGAAAATCTGAACTTCTTTCCAATTTCGAACCGGTTTTTAGCCAGGAGCTGAGGGATTATTACTCAAACGTCTCAAAATTTGAGCTTTTAAGAATTTCTGTCTTTCTGGGTACATTGACTCAAAGCAAGTGCGTGTGAGATCACGTTGAGCATGGTCATGCAAGTTAAAACCCGAGCATGTGAGTATGATGCATGTGAGATTTTCTCTTGAAAATTTGATCATCAAATAAGCTGTGAAAATGAAATGATGGTGCAAGGTATTGTGTTAATTAGTAAACAAAATTGCAACTTGAAAATTTGGTGCAACAGTTAATACTTGATTAACTTATTGTTTATACAGTCTAATACCATAATGGATAGTAGAACTAATTATGTGGTTTAATATGTAGATAACTTGTTCAAAGGAAGATACGTCTAATTGTTGGAATTAATTGGATCAAACCACACGAATAATCTTTAAATACTATTAAAGCAATACAATGTGGACACATAGCCTTCTTCTAGGTTGTCCATATGTGCAATCCAGTCAGCATGTTTCCATTCTCATGTGTTCTAATATTCTGTCACGTGTCATCTCACACTCTATATTTAAACATAGAAATTTTCACTCTAATCATTTAATCTCTCTCTCTCTCGGCTTACTAACTCCACCATCCACCATCTTCTATATTCCGGTAATGTAGATCGAGATTAATCGTTTTCCAGTAAGTTTATATATTATACTTTAATGGCCAACAATGGCAACATCATATTTTCTTCTGGTTATTGTAGATCTAACATTTTTATCTTTATTTTCATTGTTACTTGATTTTTTTAAAATCAGTTTAGGTTCTAAATAAAAAACGGTGATGAAACTTATATTTCTACATATTTACATTATTCCGGTAAGTTTTCCGTTTACGTGTTATACCTATAACAATGTTATATTTATTTGATGTTTAATATTTTTCCTGTTTTTTTGTTATACATGTTTTTCTTCTAGGTTCTAAATATAA
Source organism: Bidens hawaiensis (assembly GCF_021521415.1). Taxonomy (NCBI): domain Eukaryota; kingdom Viridiplantae; phylum Streptophyta; class Magnoliopsida; order Asterales; family Asteraceae; genus Bidens; species Bidens hawaiensis. Next base: position 39,956 of record NW_027500226.1, read on the forward strand.
ATCAGCTTCATCCATATTCAGTATCATTATCTCGTTTTTCCGGTAAGACATATTTAAATTATCCAGTCATAAATTATAATTCTAATATTCCATAATATCATTGTTATAACAAAAGTTTATTATTTCAGGTAATTTACCCGATTGATTTACGGAAAATTTGATTTTAGTTTCTTAATAAAAAACGGAGATACCATGGTTATTATCATTATTTGTTATTTTCCGGTAAGACATTTAAATTTTTCGGTTATAAATTAAATACCAAATGTTCAATAACATAAACATTAATATTCTACTTTATAATTTCAGGTGAATGTCACGAGTCATACAACCTAATTTCAATTTAAATTCTACGAAAAAATTCAAGATACCATGGTCATTCTCACAATTTCGTTTTTCCGGTAACACCTTTAAAATTTTTCGGTTATTAATTATAATTAAAATAATCCATAATATCAATATTAATATTCGATTTTATTATTTCAGGTTATTGTCCCACTCATATTATCTAATGTCACGGATTGATAATGACTTTATAAGATGTATTTTTTATATTGATGTATATTTATTTTTTGAATAATCATGTATATTCATGTACATATTTAATTATCCAATTAATACAATTTATTTAGCTTGACTTTCATTATTTGTTTAAATAACCGAATTAACATGAATATTGTAATTTAAATACTTTAATTATCCCAATCACACTTTAATTAACATCAATATTGAATATTAACTTTCCTTATAAATAATGGTCCATAATAATAATAATGATTTGACTACAATATATTATTTTATATAGATTTAAATTTTGACTATATTTTAAAACATAACTTATATTACCGTATTTTTATAATTTACAAAACTATTTGATTTCTATTTATATTCTAATTTAAAAAATTTATTATCGTTATAAAATTGATCATCATATATAAGTATATGTAATGGATAGTTATAAAATTGATCACGCACTCAAATTTGACCTTACATATTTAAGGTCAATGTAGGTCAATTCTTTGAATATGGTAATTCTAAACAATTTTGGTATATGATTAACCATTAATTTATAATTAATGGTCCATAATAATAATAATGATTTGACTAAAATATATTTTTTATATACATTTAAATTTAGAATTAATGATCAATAATTTAAATAATAAGTTTAGTAAAATTTTCAAAAATAAGTTATATTACCTTATTTTGATAATTTACAAAACTATCTAATTACTATTTATATTCTAATTTCAAAATTTTATTATCGTTTCTATTTATATTATATCTTACGTAAATAAGTATATGTAATGGATACTTATAAAATTGATCACGCACTTTAATTTCACCTTACATATTTAAGGTCAGTGAAGGTTAATGCTTTGAATATGGTAATTATAAACATTTTTGGTATATAATTAACCATTAATTTATAATTAATGGTCCATATTAATGATAATGATTTGACTAAAATATATTATTTTATATATATTTAAATTTTGACTATGTTGTTACATTTAAACAACTTAATCTAATTGTGTTTCTAAAGGTTAATAACTTTAGGACCATATACAATATACAATATTGTATATATATAAAAAATATCTTTGGTAATTATATATATATACAATTTGCAACTTTTGTGTGCATCATTACTTATACATTAAGCTTTCTAATTTGTATATCAAGTTTATTTGGATGTATATTTCTTTTGTATCCACTTTTCTTTTTCTTTTTTTTTTTTACTTTGAACCTCAATACTTTTACCATTTAGCCCCAACACTTTTAACTCTTTAAACTTTGGTCCCTTATACTGTATATAATTTACAAAAATTTCGTTTTGGTATAAACTTTGTGATTAACACGTCGAAATAAATTTGTTGTTCCAAAAACAAAACACGTAGCAATTTGCGTGTATGGTTTAGTGTTTTTATGACTATTTTTTCCTGTTTAACAACCACGTTGCAAAGCGCGGTGCCTAAATCAACTTAGTTACTGTTTTCTTTGTTCTACATGTCGTGTGCATGGTTTAACGTTTTTACTTCGTTCGGTATTAATTTTCTTCCTTTTATTTCATTTTTTCTGGTGTTGGTGCTCGCTGACGGCGATGTTGCATGGGCTACACCCAGTTTTTTCATAACCGTATTAGACAGCGAACTGGACGTGCAACAGGTTCACAGGTTTAACCGGTCGGGCTGGCTGAACAACTTTGGCCTAAAAAGTAACGATTACGGCTGTAAAAAAGATTTTTTCAAAAATAATTTTTTTATAGTAAACCGATTAAACAGATCCAGTTTTCCGATCGGCGAACCGGTTCAGATTGAAGGGTTTTCTGGAAGCCAAGCGAATTGATTAGAACCGGATCGACCAGTAGACCGGATCCCGGTCTTAACAACATTGGTTTCATCTGTCACGGTTTAACGCACCCGCCGCAACGCGGGGCTTAATGCTAGTTGTATACAATATACAATATTGTATATATATAATTACAAATTCAAATTAACTTTCCGGTAATTGTATGCATCTTTGGTATATGATTTAGACTTTATTTTATATAATGATAATGAATAATGATTTGACTATAATTTTCAACCTTTATATAAACTTTACAAAAATAAGTTATAGACTTTAATATTAACAAATCGAAATTTAAAATTATCTTCCAATCTATTTCAATTTTAAATCCAATATTATAATCTCTACAACTACTACAAATTATTTCGTACTTTCGTTTTATAAATTACCCTGGTTTGAAATATATTGTTAGTTCAAATACTATCATTTGGAACAATATTGAAATATATCATTTATTTATAAGTATAACATTTGCATTTGATTAAATTTATATGATGTTACATATATATTATGTTTTAAATATGTTCCACCGCGTGTAACACGAGCACTATCCTAAATCAATATTAGAATCTATGTTCTTTTAAGAGATTTGAATCACTTGAATCTTGCTAATGTTAGAAAAGAAAGGGCACATTTGGATTTGGAAAATGAAGTTAGCGAGAAAATAAAATGGTTGTTAGAGTGTGAGAACTATGAGTCAAATTTTGATGATCTTCTAAACTCTTTGGAATCTGAAGATTTAATTTAAGGTAACACTTATTCAATAACTTAGTTATGCATGAATTTGTTGTTTAAATTTATTATGTTTGTTGACATGTTTTTTCACCCGTGTGTAACACGGGCTATACCCTAGTATGATATATAACTCATCACCACTCTTTCTTATTAATATATCAAACCTGAAAATAACTCACCAAGAAATACAATTATTTAGAGCATTCACATCCCGTTCCATATCCCTATCTCTATAATTACATTATAAAACACTACATTTCTCTTTCCTGTTTAATTAAATAATACATTTATCATTACAGTTTTCTCTCTCCTCTACTCACAACCAATCCAACAAATATTAAAAAATAAATAGGGGCAAACTATGTTCCCCAGATGTTTTCCCAAATTTACAAAAAAACACTACATTTTTCTCCCCACCATATAATTTACACTCACAATCATTCAAAACCTCACCATATAATTTACCAATCCCCCTCACATAATTATGGGGGATGGGATGGGAATGCTCTTCCATCATGTATTTATAGTAAACTAGTATTAACACAACCCGCGTTGCAGCGGGGTGTAAAACCGTGTATTTACATATCCACTCAACTCGAAAGCATGAAGTTACCACCATCACCACCACTGCATTTGGTCACCTTCCCATCACCAACGGCGAGTAACTTTCATTAACCATTAAGAAAACCGAACAAAAAGTAGACGTAAAAAATGTTGAAGCACAGACGCTCATTTGCGTCGTGAAATTAGACTGAAGCATAATATACAGAAAAAAATAACCAAGTCAACTTAACATCTACGCGTTGTGATGGGACCGTTAAACAAGAAAAATGGACATAAAAACGATGAACCATACACACGCGTTGCAACGTGTAAACTCGTTAAATTTAGACCGAAATATTAACAAAAAAATTGTAAAAGATGAAAAGCATGTGAGACCAAAGTTGAAAATGAAAATGTTATGGATTTAAACTAAAAATACTGTGACATATTTGTAAACTATGAAAATTGTTGGTGCTAAAAATATAAAACCAAAAAAAAAAACATCACAACAAATAAGGTACAACAATATAAGCATGAAGAACAAATTTTGAAACACAATACTCCCACTTTTATTATTATATAAATATATAAAACTTGCTAAACAAGCTAACTTATTTTTTTTATGACTCCGTAAATAACAACTAAATACTAGGAGTCGGAGATAACTATAAACCAATAAACATAATAACCAGATAGTTCACCTACAATTATCACAGTTTCTTCGGTATTGATCCTTTCACTTTTCAAACCTTTTCACATGTGACAAAGTAAGTTTATGTAAACATATAAAAATACAAATAAGAGATACATTGTTATGAACCCAAGCCTATACAGACTAGGCCTATTCACGAGCCGAGCCGAGCCCGAGCCAGGGCCAGCTCGAGCTCGATAATTATTTGAGCTGGCTCGGCTCGAGCTCGAATCTTAATCGAGCTCAAAATTTGAGCTCAAGCTCGGCTCGGTTTTAAATCGAGCCGGTTCGGCTCGGCTCGATTTAGCTCGAATTTACCTGTAAGAAGAGAGAGAGAGTACGGCAAGAGAGAGGAACGGGAAGAACGCGCGCGAGAGAGAGAGACGGAGATAGAGAGAGAAGAGACGGAGGGCGAGAAAGAAAGAGAGAGAAAGACGGATCAGAGGCAGAGAGACGAAGAGAACAGAGAGAGAGAGAGAACGGAGCACCGCCGCCACGGCGGCCGGCTTTCCGGTAGCCGGAAATATGACCCGGAGAGGGAGAGAAGGGGCTTTTGGGTGTAGGGTTACCGGAGAATCGAGAGAGGGAAGGTGGGTGGCCGGAGATTCAGCTCCAATGAAGTCACAATGGTGGTCATGACTGATTGTTTAGTGTGGCTAGCATAAAACACATAGATGAACACATATCACAAAAACAACAAACTGCTAAAAAAACACTCTAGATTTCAAACACAAAAATAAGTGGTGTACAAGAATAAGGTTTCAAATACCATTTTAAGGAACGCTAAGGTTAATCACCTGTCCCATAACAACACAGCCCCACTCACATTTTCTTTAATCACAAACAAAAATGCATGGTCCGCTACAAAATCAACCTTCTTGGGAGTTGGGCCTCTTCTTCGAGCGGTGTGAACTGATGATCCTAGTGCTCCCTCTACTGGGCGCCGTAGCTTTCGTACCTTTTTCGTTAAAGATTTCCCATGGTGAATGCTTGAAACATAAAGGCTTCAGTCAGAGTCAACCTGTTTTGGCCAAATGATTTCCCATGCGGAAAGGCAACACAAGGCCTAATTTTATCAACATATTAGAAGCCTCTAAGTGTCGAATGTGATCTTCTACTTGTGTAGAATGTGATGTTCAAGAAAGATGTCGAACCGATTTTCACTATTATAAAGACTGTAGCCCGTCTTTTGCATCAGGGCAAAAAAGTACATTCGGAACTAGTGTTCATCAGACCTTGAAGGTAGGGAAGACCCAACACTTTGAAATCACTAAATTCACACCCGAATCTGTTTTCCCTGTTGGTCATGAAGGGAACTCGAACTTTGCGGCCATTGAGGAGGTGAAAGTTGAATTCCTTCGTGATGCGATCATAATCATTATTCAAGTTTAATATATTAAACTAGGTTATAACCCGTGTACTACACGGGGCTAGGTACAAAAACTTTTAACTTAACACCATCAATTATGTTTATCGTATATTGACAAAAGAACATCATCAAATAACAGGATCGAATAATACATAATTAAAGGCTAGAATATATGAATAAAAAGCATTTGATAAAGTGAAGGAAAAAAGTTGTCGTTAAATTGACCGCATGCTATTAATGTCATCTATAAGATCCGAAAACAGTTTACAAGTATTTGGGATTATCACATACGCTATACTTTGTATCTTCATTGAATTAATATTGAAAAGCCAAATTTATATTAAGTCAAAATGTAAGTGATTCTTTTTCTGTCTATACCCAAATTCATCGATATCTCTTCTTTTAGGCACATTTTAAATTAAGAAATTCTTGGTGAGTATGCATGTATTTATTATCATGCTTGTTTAACATCTATAAGAAAGTGTAAGTGACAATTCAAATACATATTAATACATAAAAGGCACAAATTAGAGGTTTTGTTGTCATAAGCATTCAGTAATACATGTTAAAAACATAAATTTCAACAGAAGTTATAAATTGTGAGTAAGAAATAAAGAACCACCAATAAAAACATGAATGAATAGTCTTTGGTTATTGAAATTGTTAGATTTTTATAATGACATAAAAGAATGATCGATATAATCATTTCATATCTACTTTTTTTTTGTAAGGCTAAGTTTCATGAAACCTTTATTTCCCTGTCTTATGGTGATGATTAGGATTTCAATATTCTAAATATGATTTAAACGGAAACATTCATAAGTAACTGGAAAATTGAAAGCTTCACTTAAGTCTATGTTTTCATATCATTTGGTGGGGAATGCTAGCATAATAAGTTTCTCATTCGGCATGCAGTTTCTTTGAAAATCTGTTCTAAAATCGTATTTATAAACAATGATCACTCTACAGCTTCCATAACCATATTAACACCTTTGAAGCTTTGTATAGATTTCTGACCCACCAAGATCATACACTTTTCTGTGTTCGATAACTGACAAAGTGGAGCGCTCTCCTTTAACCAAAATAAATAAAGAAATAAATAAAATAAAATAAAACTGGCAAAGCGATATCACACACAGGTTGAATTATGTAATCAACAAATATATTCTAAAGTGTTAAAAAATAGCATTCCATTTAAGCTGTTAACTTTCACGTGTTACAATAATAATTTAAAGTTAATAAGATGAAAACTGAGTAATACTTGGTAGATCCATGAAAAATAAGTGGAAGGAAGTTATATTATTTGGCAAACAGAACCTATGGATTCAAGATCTTTTCTTCAATACAAACCACACCCACTTAAGGCCTCAATTCTGACCTGAAGACAAACAAATCATTATTCGCCCACAACCCACAATGTATATCGTTGTAAATAATGCATATGAAATCAATTTGTTCAAAAATCTACATTTTAATAAAACAAATCTACAACACTATAATAGCATTAATACAATGGCATAACAATATAAGTTTTACTACAAAAAGGACCTTGGAAATCCAATATGTGTCAAAAAAAAATATTGATTTGATCAAAATAGGTTTGGATCAAAACGGGCCAATTTAAAAAAAAGTGGCCAAAATCATCAAAAGGTAAAAAAAATTAAAAAAATAACTAACCTGAGAAGTAAATATCCAGTAAACCATGCTACAATCCTAGCCACAAAAGATTTCATATATGAAACATTTACATGTTTTTGAACTGCAAATTGACAACATGAAATGAGGTTAATAATGTTAGCAGAAGGTCAAGTATGAAACTTTCTTAGTTAATACACCGACAACAATCAAGTATCATGAATACATGCTTACTAATCTTTAAAATCTTTTGAGGACAACATTTATTTTGAAATTAAATTCACAACAATCATCAAAACCGCCTCAATATTCTCACATTCTGAAGAATACACATGACTACATGAGTAATTCATTCCAATGTTGCAATCACAGCTTCATTTTTATTTCTAACTTCTACTAAAAAATCTACAACGATATCGTCTCAGTACAACGAAAACCAACCCAAACGGAATAACCTGAACCGATGAACACCCCTAGTATATCAATAGAGGCATATATGTATCTTTCCCAGCAAAAAATCGAAGATAACAAAAGAGCAAAATTCTCAACTTGTTAGCTTTCATATCATAAGAACAATTTTCTATTGGTTCATTTCCAAAGATAATTTTTAGATGGTCCATCTCAGATTCTGAAAGATAAATTTTATTCTCAACTATAAATTTTAGATGGTTCATCTCCAAATAGTTCATTCATCAAACACCCAATCGAGCCTTACCAAACAAACAGTTTACCAAATCGAATATCATAAAACAATAAATTTCAGGTAACCTAATAACATTACTCAATCAAGAAAACTAATTTAGAGTTGGAACATAACATACCTTTGAATACTGAAATTGACGGAGACACAAAGTATTGACAAGTGATATTGCTCATGCAACAAACAACAAAAACATAGAAGATGAATTTAGAACGATTATGAATTGTTCAGGTCAACCCAATTCAGCACATAGAGCAAGAAACAATCAAAAATGAAAAATAATCTAACAAAACCCTAGCCAGACGAAACACAGATGAGGTAGATTGATGATTGTAGAACAGTTAGAAATGAAGGAGATTCCTAGAACAACCGAATTGAAGGAGGAACGACAGATCTGAAAACCCAATAACAGATGAAATATATCAAAATATTTGGGTTTTAAAAATAACCCCTTTCTTCTAATGTTGAAGACAACTGAATATGTAGATGATTAATACCTGATTTGTTGATGACGAATGCATGATTAAAGATCAGCGGCCGCCTCGTTATGAAATCATTAGGGTTAGAGGATATTTATCAGAGCAATTGAGATTGAAGAAAGAGAGAGAATTAACAGATTTGGGATTATACTAATTAATTAAAATTAACAATAAAAGAAGAAAATTACACGTGGACAAAAAATGAGTTTTGGTGAAAAGTAGAGGGGAATTTTGTGGAAAATCCACTCATTTATTAGTAAGAGAGATTAACTTTATTTTTTATTTAGTTCCCTTATTGTATTATAATTAAGTTTTCTTATTATTTATTTTTTTCTATTATTATGTTTTTGGTTTTCGTAATCTATGTTTCAGAAAAAGAATAAGAAAAATAATCTAGATAACTGTTTCAAGTTCGGTTCTTTCATATGATCCTAATTATTATTAAAGTTTAATATATTAATTAAGTTTATCTTTTATTTAGTTCCCTCATTGTCCTGTAATTATGTTTTCTTATTGTTTATTTTTTTTTTCCTATTACTATGTCTTTGGTTTTCCTATATATTGTAATATTTGTTTGAGAAAAAAATAAGAAAAGAATAAAACAAAAATTGTTTCAAGTTCTGCTCTTAACCGTTTCAGATTCCGCACCATCCCCAAAGTTCGATCAATGCCTTATGGCCACATATTCTATCTACTCACCACAATCCGACCCCAAAACAATTGTTGTTTCAAACTCGCTAACAAAAGTAGCCTTAGCAGCTCCATTCATAAAATCACCTAATTCAAAAGCATCTCAAAAACCCACACAGTCAGCTTTTGCAACCATCCTAAAACTGGGTCCAAAATGGACAACAACAAACACACCGAACCAGTGCTAAAAATAGCACCACACATGGTTTCATCCTGGTTGAATTAAGTCATGAAATTGGTATCAATAAAAAAACTAGTGAACCCGTTAGCAGACGCAACCGGAAAGCGTGAATGGCGGCCGCTGTGGCGATCAGTTGAGACTGCCCCGATTGAGGTAGTTCGACTTGAATGGCGACCGCCATGAAAAACGCTTTCCATTCTTGAGGACAAGAACGTTTAGAAAGGATGAGGAATTGATACGATCATAATTAGTATTAAAGTTTAATATAATAATTAAGTTTATCTTTTATTTGGTTCCCTTATTGTATTATAATTAGGTTTCTTATTGTTTATTTTTTTTATTATTATGTCTTCGGTTTTTCTATATATTTTAATTTTTGTTTTGAGAAAAAGAATAAGAAAACTAATCAGAAAATTGTTCCAAACTTCGGTTTCTCTTCTTTTTCTTGTTCTTGGAGCATGACTCACTCTACGGGTCTATCGGAAGACTGACCATCTCGAATAGGTCTCTATCACTTCGTTTTGACTAGTCAAACTTCTCAGTCCACTTTTTTAGATATGAAAAACATGGTTCCCTAGTTCCCCACTTTTTTTAAGTTTCCCATTGAACCCTCCCTTTTAAACTAAATGGGTTTTCGGCGGAGATTCAAGTTCGATCCCCACTTATTCACTTTTGATGGATTATGACGATGAATGATTTGAGCTAGACCTTGCGAGGTTGTTAGTTCACATCATGAGCCCACTCGGGTTTTAGTCCTACCGTGTCTTACGCTAGAGAGTTATGCTTTTGAGGTGGGATAACGACGGTCAACTGACACCCGACGCCCGATGGTATGGTTTTCTGGGCAAACGGTCAAACTTTGAAGCTAGCGTAGGTCCAGTTAATACAATATAGTCTGCTCCGAGTGGGACAAAGGGACCGTATAAATTTAGAGGGTACGATGACATAACACACAATAATGTCGCCGTTCTAAAATATATAAATTATTTAAACGGGTTTGTTGAAAGAAAAAAAGGAAACGAAACAGATTCATCTTGAGATATGATTTTGTACGAGAGGCGGTGTTTGATTAAACTATAAACACATTCATCTTCAACAGGCTCAAACGACCTATGATCCAGCTATCAACGGCGGATTTTAACCAATCAATCAGGAATCAAACCCACGTCTCAACCATACTCGCAACCCATCTTCTCTCCAAGAAACACGACTCCAACGTTGTTTTCTCTCCGGTTTCCATTCATGCCACCGTCAGCGTACTGACCGCAGGTTCCAAAGGTCCAACACTAGACCAACTGCTAGCTTTCCTCAAAGCAAATACCACCGAAGAACTCAACTCTCTTTATTCTAATATGGTGTCCTCAATCTTAGCCGACGGTAGCGTAAATGGCGGACCTCGATTGGCTTTCGCAAACGGGCTTTGGATTGATAAAACCTGTTCTCTCAAACCTTCTTTCAAAGAGGTTGTGGAGACCGCTTATAAAGCTGCTTGCGAACAAGTCGATTTTCAGAACAAGGTCAGTTTTAAATAATATTTAACAAGTCTTTGTATTTGATGTAGCTAACATATTATTTATTGATTAATGAAGGCAGAGGAGGTAGCCCATACAGTGAATTTATGGGTCGAAAAGCAAACCAATGGCCTTATAAAAAAACTTGGTAATGCTTATTCAGATGTCACCAGGCTTGTCTTTGCAAATGCCATCTACTTCAAGGGAGTATGGAGGGAAACGTTTGACCCGCCAATGACAGAAGAATCCGAGTTCCACCTCCTCAATGGCAGCAAAGTTCAAGTTCCCTTCATGACCAACGAGGAAGAACAAATTGTGCGTGAATATGACGGTTTTAAAGTACTAGCTCTTCCCTACTTACAAGGTCTAGATGAACGTCAGTTCACAATGTACGTTTTCCTCCCAGATGCAAAAGACGGCCTTCAGTCATTAGTAGAGAAAATCAGTTCCACGTCTGACTTTTTAGAGCGTCACATTCCATATGAAAAAGTAGAAGTCGGGCAGTTTTTGATACCAAAGTTTAAAATCTCGTTTGAGTTTGAGGCTTCTAGTTTGTTGAAGGAATTAGGGCTTGTATTGCCTTTCACAAGGGAATCTGATTTGACCGAAATGGCTGTGGGTGAAAGGCTTTACGTTTCAAGCATCCGTCATAAAGCTTTAATCGAGGTTTGTGAAGAAGGTACCGAAGCTGCAGGGTACACGAGTGAGTATTTGAGTGGCTGTGCACCGCCGTGGGAGAAGCCAAAAAAGATTGATTTTGTGGCGGATCATCCGTTTTTGTTTGTGATAAGAGAAGATGAGACCGGGGTTGTGCTGTTTATGGGACATGTGGTTGACCCGCGTGTTTGTTGAAACGTACTTGAAATCTCTAGTGTCTTGATTGCATTGCCTTTTGTTTATGGTTAGGACCTGTTTTATTTTTTCTTTTTCGTTTTATGTACCGACGAGACTCCTAATCGAGCCATTTAATTCAAATTCAAGCTGATTTATTGTTTTGTTTTGTCATGTTTATAAATCATTATGACTTGATAGTGACCCGGACGACTTACAGGGTTACAGGTCGGACCGGACATTTCCACGGATTACGTCATTATATATATATATACTAGCTTTTATCCCGCGTGTTACGCGGGTTTGTTTATGTCTTTTTAATATTAGTTTGAATATAAAATATTATATTAATTTAATTAATTATGCGTTATGTTTATTATTGTGAATATATTTTATTGGATATATATCTAATTTCTTGTTGTGAATTCGTTATAATCATTAAGAATTTATATCCATGGTTATATTGTTTTAGACCAGCATTAGCTATGTTTAGAGTTGGATTGAAGTTTAATAATCAACGTGTTTTAGTTTGGATTCTATTTCACCTCAAAAGGTTTGTTCTATCTAAGAAGGCAAGCTTGGATTTCTATTAATGTTTTTCCATGTTGAGATAATTTAATAATGCAATAACCAAAATGATCAATTAAACATGCAAACACATAAAACAGTCTATAGGCCTAAAGGGTAAAACTGTAAAAATGTATAACATATATCTGAAATTTATATCAATGTAAAACACATAAAAATGTGCTAACAAAACGTTCTAACTCAAAATCTTCATTATTATCTCAAAATTTGTTTTAACTCTGAAAAGTCAAACTGGTACTTTCCCAATTAGCCAACTCAAAATCTTCATTATAATCCAAAAACATATTCTAACATGCAACATGTTCATTAGTGAAATTCTTTAATTCAGCAGCAGTTGCGGATGCCCATTCTTTTGCATACACCGTATTCTTCTAGAATTTGAACAAGCTCAACTTTAGTTTTTCATCTTTTTACCTCCTACTCATATATTAATCTGCTCAGATCGACACCTCTAACAAATAGCCTTGATCCAAACATTCATATTCAAACGGTAAAACATACGTAGTATACAACAATTAAAAATATATAGCACCACTCAAAAGCTAATAAAAAAAGTTTATACCTTTGTTTATTCCTAGTTTAAAAGCTATGATCCCATCATCAACACCATGCTCCAAAGCATCCAATGAAACTTAAAAATTGAAGGTTAGGAAACCATGGATAAATGAACGACTTTCTGTGTTAGAAGGTTCAATATTAAGTCCAAAATTCTTGTTCACGTAATACTTTCACAGTATCTTTTTTCCTAGCCATATTGTTACATTATGCTAACGACAGTATCTCAACATCTCCCACTTTGTCTTTGTTGTTTTAAAACATCAAATAAAGACTCTGTAATTAGCTACGTATATTTTTTATTCATTAAGTTGTCATTGAGTAACACAAATATTAGTACTGAACCAGTAGAGATGATAATACATAACTTAAATTAACAGGGTTAAAATAATTCATGACCATTAGATCTAACAAAAAAAAGATATAATCAAGCAAAATATTAATCAATGAGAGGGTTTATGATTTAACTCGGTGCCTATTGCTACGCAAGGAAATTCATCAACAATACCAAGAAAACAGAATAATTATAATAAATCCAAGTCGATGCTAGAGAACAATGTACATTAGCAAGTCAAGACCTTAAAGAAAGTAGCCAAAAAGAATAAAAAGTTGACCTCTGTTGTATTCTCTTAGCGGAAAAAAATAGAAAATTGTTTGCTTCTTTAGCAACTCCTTAAACATAAACACAAAGATGACTTTTATACGGCCTAAACTGATTTTATTAAAACTTTGTGCTATAAAAAAAAAGAGCAACAAAATAAGGATTAATTTAAAAAAAAGAGTAAATTGCGGTTCTCGTCCCTGTGGTTTGTCTAAATCTTCGGCTTTAGTCCAATAGTTTCAAATTTGCGATTTCGTTCTTGTGGTTTCATTTCACTTGCAATTAAACCGGACCCCACTAACCCCGTTAAGTATTGTCGGTAAATCCATCGGTGTGCTCCTCAAGTGAGGGACAGTTTTGTCCTATTTTTCCCAAATACACCCTACCCCTCATGTGAGGGGGTTTGCGAATTAGGGCTGGGGATTATTTGGGAAGAAAAAGGACAAAAATGCCCCTCACATGAGGGGCATGATGATGCGTTTAACGACAAGACTTAACGGGGTTAGTGTAGTCGGGCTAAATTGCAAGTGAAATGAAACCACAGGGACGAAAATCGTAAATTTGAAACTACTTGACTAAAACCACAGATTTGGACAAACCACAAGGACGAAAACTGCAGTTTACTCTAAAAAAAGGTTAAAAATCATATGTTGTTGTGTGATACCTGTAGGGGTGAGAACTTATTTGAATCCCAGTTTCGTTTTGTTGCGCAAGAATCTTGACTCCAAATGCACTATGCTATTTAGTCGGTTCAATGCCAATATTTACATATCCCAAATTGAAAACATTTAACTTCAGAATAAACCGTCAATTTGTACAAATTTATAAAATTGTTTAATTCTTCATCTTAATAATCTGTCATATTATTCTAAATATATAAAGACATTTGATGAGCTTACTGTTTTTTAAACAAAGTATCACCAATCAGAACCCATTAATGTTCACCTATAAAATTAGAAGGGGGAACCTAGAGGCGTACAAATCGGTTTTCCCGGGCCCAAATCGGTCCAGGCTATAAACCGAATCGGTTTGGTCAACACAGTTTGGCTAGAAATTGGTTCAGGTTGGAAACCAGTTTTAGGAGGAAAAAGCTCGAACCAATAGGAACCGATTTGATCAAGTAATTTTTAGTTGAAATAAAAAAACAAACCGTTTTTTATCCACACAATTGATTTAACACAAACCTATGCAATCGGTTTGATTTGACACTTATTTATCTAAAAAGATGACTTTTGAAACACATATGAAGAAATTGTACTTGCAATGGATGAATACTAAACAATTAAAAAGATAAAGAATAAAATTATCATATCCTGATTATTAGACATACTTTTAACATTAAAAACAGAGTCAAGTGCCATTTTAGTCCTTGTTATTTGATAAATAATGCGAATTTAGTCCAAAAAGTTTATTTTATACATATGGAGCCTCCACGTTTCCCAGTTCTTGCCAATTACATCCAAATCATTAACCCCGTTAAATTTTATCGTTAAGTCAATGGTAGACGTGTATTTTCACCATTTCTTTATTATAACACGTATTTTAGTGAACTGCGTTTTTCGTCCCTCTGGTTTGTCAAAATCTGCAGTTTTAGTCCAATAGTTTCAAATTTGAAATTTTCTTCTTTATGGTTTCATTTCACTTGCAATTAAACCCGAATTTATTAACCTTGTTAAGTTTTGCCGTTAACCCATTTGCGTGCCCCTCATGTGACGATTAATTTTGTCTTTTTCCTCTCCAAATAAACCTCAGCCCTAATTCGCAACCCCCTCACGTGAGGAGCAGGGGTGTATTTGGGGAAAAGGGGAAAAAAGAAGGAACAAAATTGCCCCTCACGTGAAGGGCACACTGATTGGTTAACCAAACTTAACAAGATTAGGGAATTCGAGTTTAATTGCAAGTGAAATGAAACCATAAGGAAGAAAATTGCAAACTTAAAACTATTGGACTAAAGCCACATATTTGGACAAACCACAATGACGAAAACCGTAGTTCACTGAAATAAATATTATAATAAAGAAATAGTGAAAAGACATGTCTACCCTTGACTTAACGATAAAATGTAATGGGGTTAGTGATTTGGATGTAATTGACAAGAACTGGGAAACGTGAATGGTCCATATGCAAAAAATAAACTTTTTGGACAAAATTCGCATTATTTGCCAAACCATAAGGACTAAAATGTCATTTTACTCTTAAAAATAAAACAATTTTTTAAACCATCTTTTGTAGCATTAGTGTTTGACAAAAGTAATATATAACTTGAAAGTTCCCAATTGCTTTTTAACCGCATGGATTTGTTGTTTTGTTAAAGTCACCTTCAAGTTTGTTGGCAACATCACATAATAATCTTTAAAACCTTTTAAATTCAGAACATACCTGAAAATGGAGGCTAAAAATAGTGGAAATTGTACAAAGTTTCACAAACCTGATAAGTTGATCTTGACCCTCTAATATAAGCACATAAGTCTGTTTAAAATAGCAAGTGTCAATTATTATATATGTTGTTATAAATAGCACATAAAAGTAATTAATATTTTAATAAGAAAACTTGTAAAAAATTTAACCAGGATAAAAAAATTGACCCTGATGCACAGAGATAAGGTACCGTTATATAAAACACAATCCGAACTGACCCGTTTGAGATAAACGCAATCCAAACTGACCCGTTTTAAATCGGAACCGATCCATTTGAAATTAAACAAAATCCAAATTGACCCATTTAAAAGCAAATCGTTGAGAAAGATTCAGTTTACCTTGGATTGAGCTATTAGAATTGATCCGTTTAGCTGCTCGAAACAAAAAAGAAAGCTAATCTCTTTTTTCCAATACCGCTCATAAGGTAATTATTGCAATTTGTATAATCATGATCAAAGCATTATTACTTCTGTGATAATTTAGCATCTAAGTTTTTTACAGTCAAAACGAAAAGGGGAAATTGATGGCGACAATGAGTAATTAGGGTTTGTAATCACTCATCAGATGATGTAGAATGGAAAAAAAAGAGGCGCGATTACCGAATTTGAACGGACAAACTAATTAAAAATGAAATCATTAGATATTTACAAATAAAACTATGGTGGCTTGAGTAAATGTAAGAAACAACCATAGAGCTTTTAAATGGTTTGTTTATTTACGGTTAAGGGGGTTGATTTATATTATTTGTTTCTAATATTTATTTTTTTGAATTGTATGAAAGCCAATAATATACTAATGGTTTAATGATAAATTGTTTCACAAATAAATAAGATGTCATAACCCGGTTTAAAAGCTATATGGTTTGATGAGACCCAAGACTCGTTTATTTTTTTACTATAAAATTGGTTTTTTAATTATAAATAATATATATCTTTTTTTAAATTAATCAGATATTAATTTTTAATATATCCCTAATTTATAGGATTTTTTATATCAAATATTTGGTGAGATTAGTTTTTAATTTAATGAAATGTTATAACCCGTTTAAAAAATATATGGGTTTGATTAGACTCATACCCATGAATTCGGTTAAAATGCATGAGAAACCTTCATTTAAAAATCAAGAAAATTTAGTGACTCTAAAAAAAGGAGAGCGACCACATCGCAATACGTAAGTTTTTATGGTTTCGTTTATATATATATATATAATTAAAAAAATAGCTAACTTTCATGGAACTTTAAAAACATACATCATCTCTTAAAAAAATTATTTATTTTTATTACATTTCCCACAAGTTGACTACTTTTTAAATTTGTGTTTCTCATACACCTTATTTATATTTATTTGATTTAAGGTTATCAATATTTTTAGACTAAGGGGTATGCACCACTCAACACCATTCCTTTTTTGTCACGTTAGTTTTCTCTTCATCGTTCAATATCACTCTTCAACCAAAGAAATGTATCATTCTCTATCATTCTTTACCATTTTATTATTTAATAATAAAACGAAATGAAAAAAGAAATGAAAAAAAAAAAATGATTGGTCCAAATGAAAGGATAATGACCATATTGACCAAAGCTGTATCATCAGGTAATGCGTGACCCTTTTAGGGGGGGGGGGGGGGAGGGTTTGTTCCGTGACCCTTTTATAGGAGGGGGGGGGGGGGGTTGTTCCAGGGAGAGTAAATTTGAGGATTCATTTGTAAGTAATAAAATGTTGTGGCTCAATCTTTAGATAAATTTATCCATAAAGGGTGCCATGTAGGCTGTTACATTACACCCGTGGACACCCATTAGTATATATCGGTTAGCGTTATAATGTTTCTAATGAGTGAATAAGTGATTACTAGAGGTGGCAAATGGGTTGGGTTGGGTCAAAACGGGTCATGGGTCGGAACGGGTTAGGGTTGAAACGGGTTAGGGTCGAAACGGGTTATGGTCAAAACGGGTCACTTAAAAAAGGGTTGTTTTGGTTCGGGGTCGGAACGGGTTAGGGTCAACAGGTTCGGGTTATAACGGGTCAAGGTTGGAACGGGTCAAAACGGGTTTGGGTCAGAACCCGTTTAAGCGATTTTTTAGTTTGTTTCAGCGCGTAACAGCTCGTTTAAGCGATTTTTCAGTTCGTTTCAGCACATAACAGCTCGCTTAAGCGATTTTTCAGTTCGTTTCAGCGCGTAACAGCTCGTTTAAGCGATTTTTCAGTTCGTTTCAGCGCGTAATAAACGATTTTTCAGTTTGTTTCAGCGCGTAACAGCTCGTTTAAGCGATTTTTAGGTTCGTTTCATCGCGTAACAGCTCGTTTAAGCGATTTTTCGGTTCGTTTCAGCGCGTAACAGCTCGTTTAAGCGATTTTCCAGTTCGTTTCAGCGCGTAACAGCTCGTTTAAGCGATTTTAAAGTTCGTTTAAGCGTGTAACAGCTTGTTTAAGCGATTTTTCAGTTCGTTTCCGCGCGTAACAGCTCGTTTAAGCGATTTTTCAGTTCGTTTCAGCGCGTAACAGCTCGTTTAAGCGATTTTTCAGTTCGTTTCATCGCGTAACAGCTCGTTTAAGCGATTTTTCAGTTCGTTTCAGCGCGTAACAGCTCGTTTTAGCGAATTTTTAGTCCGTTTCATCGCGTAACAGCTCATTTAAGCGATTTTTCAGTTCGTTTCAGCGCGTAACAGCTCATTTAAGCGATTTTTAAGTTCGTTTCAGCGCGTAACAGCTCGTTTAAGCGATTTTTAAGTTCGTTTCAGCGCGTAACAGCTCGTTTAAGCCATTTTTCAGTTCGTTTCATCGCGTAACAGCTCGTTTAAGTGATTTTTCAGTTTGTTTCAGCGCGTAACAGCTCGTTTAAGCGATTTTTCAGTTCGTTTCAGCACATAACAGCTCGCTTAAGCGATTTTTCAGTTCGTTTCAGCGCGTAACAGCTCGTTTAAGCGATTTTTCAGTTCGTTTCAGCACGTAACAGCTCGTTTAAGCGATTTTTCAGTTCGTTTCAGCACGTAACAGCTCGTTTAAGCAATTTTTCAGTTCGTTTCAGCACGTAACAGCTCGTTTAAGCGATTTTTCATTTCGTTTCAGCACGTAACAGCTTGTTTTAAGCAGTTTTTCAGTTCCTTTCAGCATGTAACAGCTCGTTTAAACAATTTTTCAGTTCGTTTTAGCACGTAACAGCTTGTTTAAGCGATTTTTCAGTTCATTTCAGCACGTAACAGCTCGTTTAAGTGATTTTTCAGTTCGTTTTAGCATCAAATAGCTCGTTTAAGCGATTTTTCAGCTCGTTTCAGCACTTAACAGCTTGCTTTAGCAATTTTTCAGTTCCTTTCATCACTTAACAGCTTGTTTCAGCATGTTTTTGTTTCGTTGTTGTCAACATTTGAGTTTCGGTTAATTTGTCGATTTTTTTTTGAACGAGGACAACGGACGAAACGTTTAGTTTTTTTACATTTTTTGTTTTTGTTTTATTTTTTGAGTTATGATTTTTTTATTAATTTTTTTGAATATTTTTTGATGATTTCTATTAAGATCAAAATCACTCAAAAAAAAATTCAAAAAAAAAACAAATAAAAAATCATAACTTAAAATATAAACAAATAACGAAAAAGGTAAAAAAACCAAAATATTTTCACCGCTAACCTCGTTCATCAAAAAAAAAAACAAAAAAAACAAAACCCGACAAATTAACCGAAACCGAAATGTCGACGAAAACGAATCAAAAACCTTAATCGGCCCGTCTAGTGCGAAAATCGAAAGAAACCGAAACCAACCCGTCCAGTGCTAAAACTCGTGTCGGCACGAAAGCTGATCCGAGCCGAAGCCTAAACCGATATTGTTCCAATCTAAAACCCATTTCAACCAAACATGTCACTTTTCCTTAATACACTAACCCACATCGACCCATGTAGTTAAATTTGTCAACCCATTTTGACCCAAAAATAAGAATGTTGAATTTCAAGTGGACCCATTTTGACCCATTTAATTAAAACCTATGACCCAATTCAACTCATTTGAATTTTAAAACAACCCAAATTGACCAATTTGAAATTGTTTGGGTCAAGGTTGCCACCTCTAGTGATTACTAATGAATGAAAAGGATTAAAAGGCCCACAATTGAAAATACAAACTTTAATGTAAGCCAAACAAAAGTCATTTCTTTTATATTATTAGGCTATGTGTAGTGGAGAGGTTACAAATTGGGCGAATTGCGACATGTATCGCCCAATCAGCAAAGTGTATGAATTTGTTTTTAGGGTGTAATGGATTTGTAGGCTAATATATATATAACACAAACATATATAATAATATATATACACAACACACACACACATACTCACCGCGACAAATAGATCCCCCCCTATTGCCCCACATTTCGACCCGGGGGGGGGGGGGGGGGGGTGTTCTCGCCCTATCGCCCAAAAATCGCCGGAAAAAGTCGCCCACTACGGGTGGCCTTAGAGTTTAGTTTCAACTTCTTAAACAATTTATCTCTCGCGGCTATTTAATTTTCTTCCCCTGTAACCATCTCTTTCATCTCCTTCATTCATCTCCATCTCTCTTCTATCAAACTATTCCATCCATATGTAAATACAAACAAACTAGTTACATTGAAGGCTGATTTAAAGGTCGCTTTGAGAAGGTTTCTAGCTTCGCTTTTGTATTACTTTTGAGCAAAAAAAAAAGCAAGAATTCGTAATATCCAAAACTGTCGGTTCGATCGGGAGGTTCGCTGATCCGGGTTGACCGAAAACATCTCGAACCAGCCGGTTATCAAGAAAATGAGCTAAATCGCATCACCTAGATCGCTAAGTGTACCAGTTCCTGGTCTTACCGGCCAGTTCGGTCCGGGTTAAAAAACATTGCACACCATCGTCATTCATAAAAAGCAGCGACAACTTCTGGCGAGATAGAATGCTGGCGACTATAAACCAATGTTTCCGCTTGAACCAATGTTTCCGACCGAAAATCGAGTAAAGTAGTTGGTTGGGGTTTTGCTCTCATTTAGTAACATATAGAGATGGTCATGGCGACGAATGGATCAATAAAGGCTTACACTTACTGTTTGATTCAATTTTTCTTTCTACTGTTTGATGAATGAGACTTCTTTTGGTAATCATATGCTTGATCGATTAATGTGGTTACATGGTGATTTGATTGACCTTTTATACCATATATATAAATAGTTTTCAAACAAAATTAGTCATTATGATGCAAGTTGACCAGGCCCAAATGTTGTTTTTATTTATAAATATAATTATTAGGTCTTTTGTTTGGTAGTTGGTGCATGTTTAAAAAAGATAATTGTAAGCGTGAAGCTTATCAACCGAAGCTTTCGGTTCGGGTTATTTTGATTATGATTAATTGTTTTTGAGCCATTTGAGTAAAGCCGTGGAATCGACA